>NC_091132.1:94989605-95289605 GCF_040183065.1 Periplaneta americana
TAGATAGATAGATAGATAGATAGATAGATAGATAGATAGATAGATAGATAGATAGATAGATAGATAGATAGATAGATAGATAGATAGATAGATAGATAGATAGATAGATAGATAGATAGATAGATAGATAGATAGATAGATAGATAGATAGATAGATAGATAGATAGATAGATAGATAGATAGATAGATAGATAGATAGATAGATAGATAGATAGATAGATAGATAGATAGATAGATAGATAGATAGATAGATAGATAGATAGATAGATAGATAGATAGATAGATAGATAGATAGATAGATAGATAGATAGATAGATAGATAGATAGATAGATAGATAGATAGATAGATAGATAGATAGATAGATAGATAGATAGATAGATAGATAGATAGATAGATAGATAGATAGATAGATAGATAGATAGATAGATAGATAGATAGATAGATAGATAGATAGATAGATTATTTCTGGTGCATAAAGAGGGATTCATCCCTAAGTCACCGCAGGGCTCAAAACGACGCAACGTTTCGAGCGATATTTTGGACATCTGAATGGATGTAAGAAAATGTTAATAATAATTTATAATATTTAATGTAATATATAATATTAATATGACATAATAATGAAGTATTACATTAATTATATAAAAATAAATTTTATTAATAAACTAAAGTTTAAAAATTAATTTTGTACTCTTGAATGTTACATTTCGGCGTTAAAATATGTTTTTGAAACTAATATACCTCATTTGATGTATTTTAAATTCTTGTTTAAATTCAGAAGTTTTTCGTTCTTATTTCCAAAAATTATAGAAAAACCTGGCAGCGCTAGAGAAAATCTTAATACAGCCTCTATTCAATAACGTTCAATATCTAAAACAGTCATGTAAGGTAGACTATCGTATTACATTTATTTTTTTAATCATCAACATTGCCAATTTTGGCTAATTTTTTCCTTTTTTTTTTTCTTTTTCTTTTTTTCAAAATTACAGGTAAACTTGATGTGATACAGAACATATGAATACAGATTCGGATTCAGGACACTTCAGGTGAGTATCAAAATATGTAAACAACTTTAACAACTTGTAATTCAGATATTTTTCGTTCAAGACCCTGAGTTCCCTATTTCAAATTGCTTACCTATAAACACTATATATTTATGGATTTAATTCTGAAACATTCTGTATATAGGTCTAAGTCTGACTGAGTCGCAGAATTTTGCGTGGAATTATGTTATGTGTTCAATTATAAATAAGAAAATTTGTTTTGAATGAAAGTGAATTGTGATAGCGGACGACGAAGCACAAGTTCGATAATTGAGGCCTAAGATTGTTCGGTGGTGCTGTTGAAACTATTGTTAAACTCACTCGATGCTGGTGATATTGGGCTTGTTCGATTTCTTTTGTCCTACTCTTGTCTCCTGTTGAGAATTTCGCTATTTCTTGTTGCGTTTATAAGCGGTATTACGTGGCATCTTCAAAATATATGAATGTTTGTATGAAAGCCAGCTTGCCACCTTTATCCCCAACGAAATATCACTGGCACTAGTCGACACAGCGGAAAAGCGTATCGACAAATTCCGGAACTGCAAGAGTAATAGCGAAGGCCTCGTGAATCATATCCTTCAATGTTGTCAACAAAACAACACCCATATTTCGTTCTCCTACATTGCATTTAACTTTATTCTATATCAATTCGATAGGATTTAGGTATGGGTGATATTGGGTTAATCTTATAGGATTAAAAGCCTTTTCCATGTAACAAATTAGGTACTTTAAATTCTGTCTCAGGTCTGTCTTCCGTACCAGATTACTTAATTAAGATTTCCTCATATCGTATTGGAAAGGTTAGAGATATTTTCGAAGACAAGAGATGGAATATTTGATGAAGACATTGAGAGAATTTCAATTTCTATCGACGTAGATAGCAGCGAAAGTGAAGCCACCGATACAGCGTAAGGAAGCATGTGTGAACTTGAAGATATATCCGACGAGTCTAAAGGATATGCGATGGGAGGAGTTGATCTACTTTAAGACCAACTAGATTTCATAAGTTAATATTTTACTAAGTTATGTGAAGTGTTATATTAGTATGTTTTAAAGGTCAAAGCAAATTAAAGGAACAGGTTCTAATAATAATAATAATAATAATAATAATAATAATAATAATAATAATAATAATAATAATAATAATAATAATAATAATAATACTTAATTACTTACTTACTTACTGACTTTTAAGGAACCCGGAGGTTCATTGCCGCCCTTGGTCCCTATCCTGAGCAAGATTAATCCATTCTCTATCATCATATCCCACCTCCCTCAAATCCATTTTAATATTACCTTCCCATCTACGTCTCGGTCTCCCTAAAGGTCTTTTTCCCTCCGGCCTCCCAACTAACACTCTATATGCATTTCTGGATTCGCCCATACGTGCCACATGCCCTACCCATCTCAAACGTCTGGATTTAATGTTCCTAATTATGTTAGGTGAAAAATACAATGTGTGCAGTTCTGTGTTGTGTAACTTTCTCCATTCTCCTGTAACTTCATCCCTTTAGCCACAAATATTTTCCTAAGCACCTTATTCTCAAACACCCTTAACCTATGTTCCTCTCTCAAAGTGAGAGTCCAAGTTTCACAACCATAAAGAACAATCGGTAATATAACTGTTTTATAAATTCTAACTTTCAGAGTTTTTGACAGCAGACTGGATGATAAAAGCTTTTCAACCGAATAATAACAGGCATTTCCCATATTTATTCTGTGTTTAATTTCCTCCCGAGTATCATTTATATTTGTTACTGTTGCTCCAAGATATTTGAACTTCTCCACCTCTTCAAAAGATAAATTTCCAATTTTTATATTTCCATTTCGTACAATATTCTGGTCACGAGACATAATCATATACTTTGTCTTTTCGGGATTTACATCCAAACCTATCTCTTTACTTGCTTCCAATAAAATTCCCGTGTTTTCCCTAATCGTTTGTGGATTTTCTCCTAATATATTGACGTCATCCGCATAGACAAGCAGCTGATGTAACCCCTTCAATAGTACATCTCCTTGCTTTAGCATCTTACAGAAACTGGCGTATACGAACTCTGCTGTACGTTTCACTGAGACACATTTTAATTAATCGAACTAGTTTCTTGGGAATACCAAATTCAATAAGTATATTATATAAAACTTCTCTCTTAACCGAGTCATATGCCTTTTTGAAATCTATGTATAACTGATGCACTGTACCCTTATACTCCCATTTTTTCTCCATTATCTGTCGAATACAAAATATCTGGTCAATAGTTGATCTGTTACGCCTAAAACCACACTGATGATCCCCAATAATTTCATCTACATATGGAGTTAATCTTCTCAAAAGAATATTGGTCAAAATTTTGTACGACGTCAACAAAAGTGATATTCCTCGAAAGTTACTACAGTTAGTCTTGTCCCCCTTCTTAAAGATAGGTACGATTATAGACTCCTTCCATTGTTCTGGTACAAATTCCTTTACCCAAATAGCACGTACAAGCTTATAAATTTCGTTAGATAATGCCCTTCCACCCTCTTGTATTAATTCTGCTGGAATTTGATCGATACCTGGAGACATAATTTTTCAGAGTTTCTATCGCAATTTCGACTTCAGGAAGTGTGGGTTCGGGTATAAATGGCTCAGCAGTTTGTATTTCATTTTCGTCCCGATCATTTCTATTTGGAATATGTACATTTAGTAGTTGTCCAAAATAGTTTTTCCATCTGTTCAGGATTGAATGAGTGTCTGCAAATAATAATAATAATAATAATAATAATAATAATAATAATAATAATAATAATAATAATAATAATAATAACGATAACAATAAGTCATTTATTTAACACTAATAAGTACAGCCTTGCAGCCATTTTTACTAATATACTTACGTCTTCAAGTTTCTATATGGTGCTGAATATACAGCCATTTCTGCTGGGGACTAGTAAACACGACAAGAGCGCACCCAAGCTGTACGCTTTTCCGCTGTGTCGACTATTATCAGTGCATTCTGAACTAATAGCTCAAGTTAAAGCAATGGACTGCATTTGCCACGTGTGCTTACTCCAAACTTGGACCATTCTCCTCAACTACAGTCAGCTGGGACACCCGAAATTACCAGTGCTTCAGTTCACAGTTTTCAGTTGAGTGACTCGTGCGTAGTTTGTACTTTTGTACGTTTGTATGTGACCTTGATCCGCCAGTTCGAAATGCACAAATAATAATACATATTTTTGTTAGAAGCTTAGTGAATCTCAGGACCGTGGTGCGACCAGAGGGATTAGATCAACGGAGAAAATCCATCATCCCATCGGGAAACGAACCCGCGATCTTCCGGCTTATAGAGCAACGCTTTAACCGCGACGTTAACCACACCTTTCAATATCATATGCATAGCATTCTTATGTAGTGGAGAAAGAGCATGCCTTGTCGAACACCTGCATTACCGGTCACGGTTTTAATAGCAGTGATTTAATAATTTTGACTGCAATTTCTGTTTCCTTGTCAATATTGTATAAGCTGTGAGCAGTATGGGATGAAGATAAATGCAAACAAGACGAAGACAATGGTTATCAGAAGAAAAATAAAGAAGGTAACGTGAGAATTCTAAATTAGACAGTGGAACAAGTAGACACTTGGGGTGCACTGTAAGTAGTAAATGACTGCTGTCAGGAAGTCAAAATGAGTATAGAAATGACAAAGAAAGCTTTTAATAGAAAAAGGGGCATCTTTTGCGGACGGTTAGGAATTAGCTTAGTAAGAGAAATACACGACCATTGACCATTACAAATAGAATAAGTGAAATCTTCAATCAGATTTGGTAATTCTTATCGCAAATGTAATAAAATATTAGCAAGTCTGATTTACCATAATTGAAAATGATTATCTTGAAGCTGTTAGAGTTCCCAAAAAAAATCTATCAACCACACTGAACCATGCCAGTTTCGGCGATAAATGTCATCCCTTCAAGCAACGCTCTTCTCTACTTAATCCCTCTTATCTTCCTCACTTCTTCTCTATCTACAGTTTAATGGTTTTTATTATTGCCTTTCATAGGCTATCTCGTGTGTCCACGTTAAAATGTCTGCTGTTCAGTTCTACAATGAACTCTTCCTTCCTTGGCAGCTTCCTTTGCATTTTTATTACGAAACTTTCCAGTTTCTATAATCCGCAGGCCTTCGTGAAGTTTATACAACTTCAGAAACTCAAATATTTGGTCATTATTTCACTTACTGCTGTTTCCTATTATTTTTACGTTTCCAGTAGAACAGAAAAACAATTTGCTGTTAATGTAATGCTCTTAAAACAGTTGTTAATTTGAATTCCCGCGCTTTTCTCCTTGAATTCAAGTTATCAAGTGACGTTCACACTTTTCAAGTGTCCTTTCAAGTCAAGTAAAAAGTAGAAAGGGATCCAACTTCACTTGAAAATTGAATTCGAGCCGTTAATTGATTTCAAGCAACTTGAAACAGTTCGCACTTTTCAAGTTCGTCTTTCAAGTGACTTGAATTCAAGTTACTTGAAAAGTGTGAACGAGGCTTAAGACACAAACATGGACACTATGACGAAGTGAAGAGAAACAACTAAAAGTATTTGAAATATAGATGTGGAAGAGAAAGGAGCGTGTGAAATGGACAGACAGAATATGAAATGAAGCTGTGCTAGAAAGAGTAGTGAGAAAGAATAATGCTGAAACTGATCAGGAAGAGAAAAGGGAATTGGCTGGGCCACTGTCTAGGAAGAAGCTGTCTATTGAAGGGTGCACTGGAAGGAATGATTCTATTATGCCGCTTGTAACATTAACTACAAAGATACTTCTAGTTGGTTTTAGTGATGCTGTATCGTTAACTAAGTTATTTAGTGTCCATGGAATTAATGATAGGGATATTGTATTTGGTGAAATGAGACCGAGGAATCGAGAACTCTCCATAGATCACTGCATCTGACATTCGCCTTAAGGTTGGACAAAACCTCAGAAAACCTCCCAACCAGCTAATCAGTCCAACCAGGTCAATAAATTTACCTCTGTTTAGTTTGAGAAAAGCTTTTCCATAACCTTAAAAGGCCAAGTGATTTTAAATTACAGTATACTCTGGCAAAATGATATTGTATAGAATCAGTTTATTAAAGATTGTGGAATGAGAAATTAAAATTACGTGTCATTCAACGGAACATCACTTTTGTGCAAGCTGTGTATAGGATGCTTAAATAGTTCACTGTACTAATTACAGGTGGCACTGTAAGCGTCAAGTTTGCTAGTGACATCTTCTGGAAATTCTCCCAACTCACTAGTGCCAAGTATGTACAGATACCGTGGAGATAGCAATTGTGGCACGAGATAAAATCGTGAAAATAGCATAGATGTTATTAGTGTCATGATTAAATTTTTCTTTTTATCATATCCTGTTTGTTAGGGAGCGCACACGTCGGAGCAACAGTAAACGATAAGAGAAACGACCTAACGACGCTTTGGTATTGTCAAAGAATCAAGTGTTCATAATGGAACAACGAGAACGCGGGAAGCGAACAGTTTAATTTATCAGTAGAAGACATTATATTATTATCAGGGAAAGGATTTATATGTAAATACATATTTACTTATAAAGCTAATATAATTTATATTTTGCATTATCTTTATGTTTCACAATGTGTAGGGTTGAAAAATCCTACTTTTATTTTCCATATTTTTCCATATTTTAGAGTTTAGTACATATTTTCGTTAATTTCCATATATTTTCCATATTTCATATAAAACAGTCCATATTATATTAGGTTTAACAATAAAACAAAACAAAATTCCATTAACTTTTAAAAATACATTTCAACAATAGAGATTTAAACACATGTTCAGTAATCCCTTTAACATCAGAGTTATTTGAAAATTAGCAGTCCTATCAACAATGGGAAAGTAAGTTACAAAACTGTATTAATTTAATTTAAAATTTTTAACAGACTTCAGTTGTGCAGCTCAACAGTTAAATGCCAGTCAGAGTACACATAGGTTCAGTTTTGTAAATCATACTATAAAGACGGTAAATATGCCAAAAGTACGTCATTCAGTCAATTTAAAATCAAAACTAACAAGTTACATTTCAGAATTTAAAGAAGATGGTTTATCAACTGACAATAAAATATTATTTTGTAATTTGTGTCAGTGTGCAGTATCATCTACACAAAAGTTCCTGGTGCAACAACACATTACAACTAGTAAACATCAGGCCAACAAACAACTAAATTCCAAGCAGAGACAATTGTTTTTAACACAACCAACAACATCGAATGTAAGATCTGAGTTTAACATCGACCTGTGCCGTTCTCTCATCTCTGCTGATATTCCTCTCTACAAACTAAAGAATAAGGTCTTCAGGGAATTCCTTGAAAAATATACTCAACATACAATCCCGGATGAGTCAACACTTAGGAAGACGTATGCTCCATCCATCTACGATGAGACAATACAGAAGATAAGAGATGAAATTAAAGATAGTTCAATTTGGGTTTCCATTGATGAGACTCCCGACAAAGAAGGTAGACTTGTTGGTAATGTAGTTATCGGTTTGTTAAGTGAACAATATTCTGAACGAATTCTTTTACATTGTGATGTTCTAGAAAAGTGCAATAACAAAACTATAGTTAAACTGTTCAACGAAGCTATGGGTATCCTGTGGCCAAAGGGTATTATGTACGATAATGTGTTATTCTTTATTAGCGATGCTGCCCCTTATATGGTCAAAGCTGGACAAGCATTATCTGTTGTATATCCTAAATTGACTCATTTTACTTGTGTGGCGCATGCATTTCATCGTGTGGCAGAAGTGGTCAGAGACAATTTCCCTAAAGTAGATTTGTTGATTTCATCAGTGAAAAAAGTATTTCTCAAAGCTCCCAGTAGAGTTAACGTGTTGAAAGAAATGTACCCTGAAATTCCATTGCCACCAAAGCCAATTTTAACTAGATGGGGTACATGGCTAGAAGCAGTTGAATATTATGCCGAACATATAGACTCTATTAACAATGTTCTCCTTGCATTGGACTCTGAAGATGCAGTCTCAATTGATACTGCGAAAACAGTTACCTGTGACATAAGTGTGAAGAATGACTTAGCTCACATTCAGCATACATTTTCATGCATCATAAAAACGCTCAAAAGTCTCCAAAATAGGCACCTTTCACTATCTGAAAGTTTTGAAATTATAAATAGTACTGTGGAACAACTGAATCGTGGTAGAGGTAAAGTTGCAGATGCAGTAAGAGCTAAGGTGGACACTGTACTTTCAAAAAACCCTGGATATGAAGAACTACAAAAGGTTGTTGCTGTGATGAGTGGTGAATCAACAGTGAAGATTAACTTGGACTTATCCCCAGCAGACATTGTGAAATTGAATTATGTACCAGTTACTTCTTGTGACGTCGAACGCTCTTTTAGTCAGTATAAATCTATCCTCAGAGACAATAGAAGAAGATTCACTTTTCAGCACTTGAAAGAAATGTTTGTAACCTATTGTTATGGTAACAGACAATAAAAATTGTGTTTTGTTGAAACTACATTGGAAGATAAGGTACGTCCATTATATTTTTTGTTTAGTTTGATTAAAATGTACCAATATTTAACGTACATAGTCATTTTTTTATAATTTTAAGTCCATATTTAATTCCATATTTTGGTAAAAATCCATATTTAATTCCATATTTTGGTAAAAATAACTACATATATATTTACATATTTCATATATTTTTAGTCCATATAAATCCGTTCCCTGATTATTATAATAGAGTTATTGTTTAGCCAACTGTCCGAAGAACCTCTTAAGTAATACCAATAAGGCATCACTCATGAGGCAACTAGGTCAGGAGATAATAGGGTAGGGTGGCCAGTTCCTTTCCCCCTCCAATGCATACATCGCCGATTAGCTACATATATTCCAATAATCAAACTTCAAATGCATACAAACAATAATCGCCTACTTAGGATCAAAGAAACGTATCTACAAAATCATAGTTTTGAGATAAGCGGACTTAAAGGTTTGCTCTTAGAAATTGGACACTTTGTAATATTTTTCCATCGAGTATTCTGCTCTAAATCTTTATTACACTTAATGTTATGATGTTATAACTTGATAGTCTTATTCCTATGCCACTTAATAAGTTGTAATAAACTATTATTTTAATTTATGTATGTAGATACGTTTGTCTGATTCTTAACAAATTCAAAATTGCAGTTCAACTTACTGCAATCAAACAAGGACATTACACTATTAAGTAACATTATACTGCGTTCTATAATGTCTGACAGGAGACGTAAACATTGTCGGCACAGGTAGGAAGGCGGATAATTGCTTAACAACCAATGGCAGAGATCACATCCCACGCTTATCTTGAAGTTGGGCGGTCTGTAGCGTTCTGTCCGCCCAATGTCAAGACAAGCCTTGGACTGTGACCTCTGCCATTGGTCGAGTAGCAATTATGCGCCTCCCTACCTTTGCCGATAATGTTTACGTCTTCTGTCAGACATTATGGAACGCAGTGTAGAGGTCTAATTTCACTGCAGCTGCTGGTCATGAATTGTATAAACATGAGTCTGTGAGATTCAGAGAATGAAACACAGTAATAAAGACTTTCCTCTCCAATACAGTTGGTTTTTATACAGACCAGTACAATACAATAATGAAAGTCCATGAATTGTTTTCTTAACGTTAATAATTTACAAGACTTTGAACTTGAGATAATAAATTTTGAGGTAAATGGCGTTACAGGTTTTTATCTAACAAACATAGTTCAGAATGTTCAGCTAAACAAAATTATTTGTTAATGATATTATTTAACCCTACTACATCGTTCATTCATTTATACCTCACTCATACTTAAAAAATAAGCCTTAATAAAGTACAGAATATAGTTAAGTCAATATTACAAACTAATAAATTAATACCAGAATAATAATAATAATACTTCCAATTAATTTAATAAATCTGTAATGAAAACTAAAACAAAACTGACAGTGTATTTTACTCCTAGTTATCATCCACAGCCTCATTCCCCACGAGGTCAGAAGTATTAAGACCCTGGTAGAATGCATGGACCTAAGGGGTTTATACTCTTATGACACAAACCTAGGAAATCTTTTTTCTTTTCTCTATTTATGCAGAGGGGACTGTCATGAGTGGGGCAAAGAATAATATTGTTTTCAGACTCTGATGACCTTCGTAGGCCAGCTCTTTTCTTGGTTCGTAGAACCTGGAATGAGTCATTGTAGGAATATTAGTAGAATATCGTGCAAGGAACTTTTTTTCCGGTATTTTACCTAAACCATCTTCAACCAGGTTACAGCATCACCAGTTTCTGCAGTTTTCTTATTGTTTATCATCTTCTTATGGAGTTGGCTGAAATCTAAAACGTGAGTGTTATCCATTTTTATTATCATATGCTTGTGTCATCTCATTCTCACAATAGTTTACTATCCAGTAGAATCGAATACATCCACATGTTTATTTCTTCTTTCTATGTTAGTATCCACTTCCATATGTAAATGTCAGGGCTCGAAGAAACACTGGTTAATTATAGGAATATCTATTACATTCACTGCATGTAAACACATAGTACTGAAGTTGACATTCCTATTCTGGTCTCACTTGTGACGGAAAAGGTTATTTCTTTCCCACCTACTTGATTTTTAGAAATTCCATACACATGAAGCCACATTTATCGAGTCTCTTATTCCGATCGTTTCGTCTCACACATAGCAATATGCTTTGTTTACCTCTACATTAGAACAGTAAGATTATAAACAGATAATCTCCTCTTGCAGAATATTGCCTTTGAATTTATTTTTGGACAGGAAAGCACAGCTTCCAAGTCAGTCGAATTCGACTAACACACTTTTATCTTTTTTTGCCTTTTACTTCTGAACATTTTGAAGTCTCTTGCCATTTCATTTTTAATGTGATATCCCTATTCCCTTTCAAAAACGTCATCCTTTTTTTCTTCTGGAGAAAAATTTGCAAATTTTAAACACTTATCACACATATCGTTTCGAGGACTATAACATTTCAGATTGAATTCTGTTTTGAATATTTGCCGATAGAATCATAATTTCTCTGCTACCCTCCCTTCTGCATGACACTCTTCTTGATACAAATCATCATTTAAATTAATGCATTGCTGAGAAAGAACATGGGTAATAGTCGATAAGTGTAAGAGGAATGGCGCGAACCATAACTATTTATCAAGGATCAGAGAAACGTAAGCGCTGTTACGTTTCAAATATTACATTAATTGGCATTGCTTTTTAGAATCCAAAGACAGATAAGCTCTTACGTTTGTCTGATCCGTGCTATTATTCATCAAATGTAGATACGCTGGCACCTAAAATTCGAACTAGTTAAGATACAGATACGTTTGTCTGATCCTCAGATAGACCTCAATTTCTGGTTTCTTACAGTTGAGTCAGTTAAAAAAATGGGGAAATTGTAGATACGTCTCTCTGATCCTAAGTAGGCGAACTGTTCTACCTCTGACACAGATTGTCAAGTGAGATGTAGGCTGATAATAGATATACAGTACATATTGCAACTGGCTCGGGAAACGACAACTGATGTTAATTCTATATCGTTTGAAGTTTTCTTTATTCACTCATTAGAAGTTTTGGAGGCATTTCTTGGTAAGTTTCTCACAGTCCTCCATGACTTTACTTCTTCAGACTATTGCTAAGAACTTGTTAGTTTATGTTGAAGTGTAGTCGTGGTCGTGGTTTATCTCTTTAAGATCCATAGTCTCATTTTTCTTAGTGCATTTACACATAGGCCTTTTACTGATGTAGCATCTTATTAATCCCATGCGAGTCAGGTCTCTAAAAGTTAACAGAAACGTTTATCATTAGATATTTTGTTTCAATAAATCAATTCACGACGTCTGCATTTTTCACGAATATTCTTAGGAGAATAATTTTCGTGACTGTGTCGAAAAGCGCAGACTCAGTTCGTCTTCGAATTCTAAATTATAAAATCCAACTAATAAGATCTGTGTAGCAAATATCAGTGACGAAGCCACTTATTTTTTAATGATCAGAATTTTTCGGACTTAGAAACCTTTCAACATATTTTTTCACCACATAACTTTGTGAAAATGCATTTTTTTGCCATGACCGTGCTTAAAACGAAACAGAGGAACCACTTGATGCAACTGTATGACTGTCTCCGTTTGGCTATCACCTCAATTCATCCCAGAATTAAGAAGCTAACGGACAGAAGACAGCACCAAAAGTCTTAGAGCTCATGCATTTTGTCAAGACACTCGCGATGTGCAGTATGGGAATAACGTTTCTGTAGGGAGGGTAGGAATAGAAGGGAAGGTCGGTCGTGTGTCTACCGAGTTCAAGGCAAAGACAAACCCATTCCCCTATAATTCGTAAGTAGACTCATCCGATCTCGTGCGCAGCTCTATAGGAAGAGTGGGGGAGTGTCTGGACATAATGAATGCGATGTACTACCTCGCTAAGCCTTAAAAATTATCAGGTGTAATAAAAAATAATAGTTATTTATGCAACAAATGGATAATCTTGATTATTATGGCACGAGTGAATGTTTGTCGCACGAACTATAGTTCGTGCGACAATTTTCACGATTGTCATAATAAGATTATCCACAAGTTGGATACAACACTTTATGGCATCTTATCATTATAAATTGTAGGAAAACTATGAAAGAAAATCGGGATCCGTAGTGACAATTTGCGTTCATAAGTTCGTATCGATTAGTTCCGCCTGGACATTGAGGTAAGAGGAATGAATGACCTGCAGGTTATGTTACAAAATGTTCCTTTATCATAGTCTACTATACACAGTCACGAAGCTTAATACTTACTAAATATGCAAATATAGACAGTTGAAATATGCATCCATAAATAGTTGCTCACCACTAGGATCGCTGCTATCGCCTCATCACAGAGACTTTCCCTAGCAGACCATAAAATGTATTGTACTTTCGATATCGTGTTCTTTTGAAAAAATTAACATCTTCCTTCCACTATTGAAATATAAAATACATAAGGTTTATGTATTATTTTCATAAAATATATATTATATTCTATAAACTCACCTTCCTGGATCTTTCGAAAGAAGGATACCTCTAACCTATTTTTCTTACAATTTATATTACTACAAACGTCTCCTTGTCCCATATTATTATTCAAATTATTGTATTTTACCCATTTACAGTTATTACAACCGATAACGAACATTTCACAGTTTACATAGCTTTTCACAAAAATGCGAAATACGGTACACTCAATACTTTTTCGATCTAGACCAGGCCGTAATGTTTGTTCGGATTTTCTATTTCAGTGTATGGAGCTCAGTGAAATATTATATTTTAACGTTATTGCTTATCTTTGCTAAGCTTTATTTTTTAGTGTAATTTGTCCATAAGTTCCGTTTACTTCTTGTTGCATAATATGTTGCGGGGTTTGGGTTTTGGGTTATTTTACGACGCTGTATCAACATCTAGGTTATTTAGCGTCTGAATGATATGAAGGTGATAATGCCGGTGAAATGAGTCCGGGGTCCAGCACCGAAAGTTACCCAGCATTTGCTCGTATTGGGTTGAGGGAAAACCCCGGAAAAAAACCTCAACCAGGTAACTTGCCCCGACCGGGATTCGAACCCGGGCCACCTGGTTTCACAGCCAGACGCGCTGACCGTTACTCCACAGGTGTGGACCATAATATGTTGCAGAAATAATTACAAAACTGTGTTATTTTAATGTGAAGAGAATTTTACGTGTTAACATAATCTGTTCGCGTCAACATTTCAAGTTTAGAATGGAAGCTATTTTGGGGTTCAATAAAAAAGAATTTATATTGTGATTTTAATTTAGCACATCTACCTTCCTTAATTGTAGACAGAAAATTTACCATACCACTCCTATGAAATTAGTGTACGTACGATTGTGTTACTTCGTCTCTTAGGTAGTAGATAAATACAATAATTCAGTACTCAATTGTAGTATTAAAATACAGACAAATAGAATGTGACGGGTGTCATACATGACATTATGTTTAATTATAATGTATAATTGCGAATATAGGAATATAAGTTAAATATAGTAAACATAACCTATAATATCCATATGACATAACATACATATGTAGTGACAGGGCATTGGAGACCACTAAAATTAGACAGAAAGGGGCAACTGGTACAGTAAACATAACCTATAATTTCAACATATCTAAATATTCGTGCGGTGCAACTGAAAATTATTGAATCGTGCATAAATGAATGTACAAGAATTTCGCAAGATTTAATCGAAATAAAGGCAGGTATTACACATACGAACAACTTAATTTTCACACCAAAAATAATATTACACCTTAACTCGCAAGTAATTATGTCTGAAGTGTCCCCTAATCATTGTTTTAAATTTTATTAATGCAATTACACTATATTTTTTAGAAATATTTGTTACTTTTTATGCATTCCGATTAATTTATATGGTTGAAACGCCGCCCTTCGTGATCGGGTTAAGCGAGTCACATAGTCTGCCTTACGGCCTGTATTAGATTACGATGGCAGTGACACAATCTATTATTCCTAGTACTCACAGCGCTCCAAGCGGCTAGCAACTATCGCGAGAACTGGAACTCGTTGGCAAAAAATCATCCCAAGCTTCGTGACTGTATATAGTATACTGTGCCTTTATTTTGTTCATATAGTTTCTCTGAAGCACAGAGCTGTTTTATATGATATTACAAAAGTGACACGAAATTGTTAAAGACTGGAAATAAATTATGCGTTACCTTGTGTCCTGCATTTCATTTCTTGTTATACGGCGCGTAGAAGATATCCAGACGAGATGTATGCATTGCGATTCAAGCGTTCCGGTATTAGGCCTACGTCATAGTGAATACGTCATTGTTATTACGGCACGCGTGCCATAATAAGCCAATTATAAACAATACCCGATGTAGTAACAACCTGCTTATAATGCTAGGATGGCGTAAAATATGTTAAGCACTACGATTAACTTTTCCAATAAATTATAATTTTGTTATTGTTGTGTTAATGTGCTACGTTTTTAAGTTCATAATATTAATTAATGTTGGAAATAGTGTTAAAATTGGGAGATTCAGACATTTTTATACATGAAATTACATACATTGCATATAAAACATTTGACATGTGTATGTGTGATAAGTGTTTCGCCGACATGTTGACACTCTTCTCCTACTTCCCTTGCTCAGCTGACTTCTGTGGTAAGTTACAGTGTATAATCATTCTTTCCATTACCGTTTCTTTTCCAGGTCAGTATCATTAAAATCATTTAATAATACAATGATAAATATTATAAATTTTATAAGTTTTTGTTGGTCAGAAAGGGATAATATGTCGATGAAAATTAACATAACGATAGCTGAGAACCAGACTGTCTAAGTCCAACTTTTTATAAGAAAGAAATCTGTGTTTCATTGTGTTCCAGTTCTTGTCTGCGTATATGAATCAAACAAAATTGTAAATATTCCTCTCCATAAGGTTGCTAATCCAAACTTTTTCATGAATCTTTAAAAAAAAAAAATAAAAAATAAATAAAAAAATAAGTAAAATGGACTTGGAACAATCTGGTTCTGAGCCATCGATAAATTTATTAATGAATCAGGAAACTGCAACAAGCTACAAACTTTAATTAATCAAGTAATTAATACTGTAATTATATTATTCGTCAAGACATCACATCGTCTTCATAGAGTACGTTTTAGGTATTAAGATTACGCCATATTTAATTATTATTAATATTATTAGTGTTGCGGGATTTAATCGATCAATCGACAAATTTCTGTTATAAGATTAATCGATCAGATATTTAATCGAATAATCGAGTCGATTAAAATTAATCGGTTGTAGTTTATTTTAATTATTATTTTGTTAATACAAACTCATACTAAAAATTCCGACAATATTTCTCTGTCGGAAATTGCTTACTTAAAAGCGCAATGATAGTGTTATTTTCTAATTGTAAACCAGGTAGCGTAGGGAAAATCTTTGTACAAACACTTCAGAAAGAGATGGAGATATGAGTACAGTGGCATAGTCTACCTCTATTGAAAGTTGAAACACAATGCGAAACCCTTATTAAGTTTTATGGTTTTCCAAGAAAACTTCCACCTTGTTGTCAGCTCATCTTCCTAGCATATGAAATACATACTTTTCTGGGATTCGTCCCCCTCATCCCTTATAAAATAGCCATGTCTATACTGTGTGCGAGTGAGAGCGTAACTACTTTCTTCTCTTTCTAAAATCTGGTAATTCGATTACAATAGGGGCCAGTCTTCTGTTTCGACCGCTGTACTTTTGCAGTTCCAGTTTATGGACTGTGTTTGTTTATGAAGGGTGTGTGTTTAGTTTGATAAAGAAAAAAATCAGTTTTCTATGGTCTGTGAAAAGTGTAAACTCTATTATGTCATATGAGAATTTGAGAGGTAAACTCAGTGAAACGTTTGGATTTAAATTGAACGATCGAGGAGAGGTGCTTGACAAAAAAAAAGTTTTTTTTTCGTGTTTAGTGATGCAGGAAACATTGTTACTAAACGTAAAGCGGCACTTAATTCAGAGCATGTGAATGCACTCACTTGTTTAAAAAATGGATGAAGCAATATTAACTAGGTGAGTCTTCATACTTTTTGTTATTTATGTTTGTCTCAAAAATTCCCGGAGAAATTGACACAATAAATTATAAGTCTCACAATAAATATGTTAGTAAGTAATTAAAATAGTTGTTTTGTAATATAACGATACAATATATACACATATACAACATTTAATATTTATGCTTATCATCGAACACAAGTTAAATTTAACAATAATTGTGTATTACAGTATATTAAAACATTTTTTCAACTCGATCAAAACTCGATTAATCTAATGATTAATCGATTAAATTCAAATAGTTAACCGATTAAATATTTTGATCGAGCAACAGCACTATTATTAATACTTATATTAGTTAAATGTACGAACTTGAAAAAAATTGGAAAGGTAGATATGGGTAAATATGTTGGAACCGGTCTCTCGTCTTATGGAAAAAGAATTTATTGAGCCGCGGTCTCTCAAATGTTGAAAACTACCGCTCTAGACCACTCAGTCATTGCATGGACAACATCAGTGTATTATGTGTAAAGCTGAAAAAAGTATCGGTTAACTTATAGGCTACATAAACAGTATGTAATGTATGTAAATGATATTTTGTTATTGAAGTGTTGTATCAGTGAAGAATTATGTTGTGTCACTGAAGTGTGTTGTGTCAGTGAAGTGTGTTGTGTCAGTGAAACGTGTTGCTGTCAAGAAAGCTTTATAGTTTATAGTGGCAGTGCAAAGTATTTGAACAGTGAAATGTTTTTGAAGTGTTAGTGAAATCAGGATAGAATCAGTGAAATGTGTCGTAGTTCCAGTGCCGTGAGTGAGTTCACAGCGAAATAAGTGTAATGTGGAAAGGTACTTGTGCAGATATGAACATATACTCGTGGGTTTTAGTTCGAACTTAGATTTAAGATACAAATTAGATTTATTTTAAATGTTATTTTAAGTGATCGTGCTTCATTCAATTTAGGATATTCCCTATTATTATTATTATTATTATTATTATTATTATTATTATTATTATTATTATTATTATTATTATTATTATTAGTATTATTATTATTATAAATTATTGTTAGTATTAATTATTTGTATTAATTATTGGTATTATTATTAAGTGTGTTTTAATTAACAAGTTTATTATTGTCATTATTGAGTGTAATCAGTTACCACTGCCACCGGGTATATACCCATTGCAGTGTGAATAAATACATACATACATACATACATACATACATACATACATATATACATACATACATACATACATACATACATACATACATACATACATACATATATACATACATACATACATTGCATCGTAGACCTCTGTGTTTACAAAATGCTTGTGCGCGACTGCTAGTATAGTCCGCTCCGTATGAATGAACTAATCATACAATTTACATTTACAGGATTACTTATGTTTTAAAATAACTCGGAACAAATATTAAATTTACAAAAAAAAAATATCATTATCTCTTAAGTCAAACACAATTTATTTCCCCGTGTTCTGAATTCAATTATCTATTCTTTTTGGATTTTTGTTTCGGCATTCTGATACAACCTCACGTCACTTAAGCAGGTCTATTGTTGAGGAGAGTCGGATGTTCACTCTCCCTGCTCCTTCAGACACTAGAGATACCCGGCAACGCGACGCATTTTGGAAACAATGTATATAGAAATTATTTACTACCCTGATATTAATACTTTTTTTAGCCCTAATTATGTGCCACTGCTTAACTTCAAAGCAGCTTAGGTGTTGATTGCAGCATGAAATGTAGCATATAGCATACTCGTTTTGTTTTCGAGATTTTTTTATAAAACAAGACGCTAGTTATGCATACGATGAATAACTCTTCTGCTGTTTGAAGGTGCTTTGGAGAGAACGTGTTTCTGTATGAGACTGTAGGTTTACTGAAAACAATTCTTTTTGGGCGTCGAGCCGAATTTTTGTTTGGCATTTTTTTATCCTCATTCACTGCTCATTTTGGGCAGATCTACTGTTACCTCTTTATAACGCAGTTTTAAAACTTGTTTTACAAAGTTGGAGAACCTTGACATGTGACAAATTGAAAGTTTTATTTTCATTAATCAGTAACCTATATATTATTCTCTTGTTTTCTGACAGCAAACGTTTATTTTTCTTTTTGTGTTTATATTCTTATGATAATTTATGTCATGAATCTTTCTTGACGTGCGTAAGAAGATGTATGGGATTAATAATGTAACTGAAATGGGAACTTAGCTATTGCGGACACTTGATGTCACTTCTGTGCTGTCATTGCATTCATCACAGAATATTTTAATACACCAAGACAATAATACATGCAGTGAAATAGTATTAATGGTATTCTTCATATTATAATGCATTCTCTATGACTAGTGTACGAATCGCTAATGAGTAATAATAGTTTAACGCTATGAAAGCTACAGCCGCAGTTTCATACGCCTCCTAAGGCATGAATTATTGATGTTTGACCATTTCTAATCTTTTGTCTTCTGCTGTATTAGGTGAAAAGTCTGCATAGTGCAAAACAAGAAGGACTCCCCTCAACTGTAAGGCGATAGTGAAGTAATTCAATGACGAATTCTCGTATTCTTCTCATGGAATATAATTTCCCTATTAATTAGACCAACGCTAAATAACGCGTAGTTATTACAGAACCATTAAATGACAATTTTAAATTCAGGCCCAAGAAAAGTGTAAGATATACATAGTTTTAAGGGTTAGGCCTAAGGTACAGCTTACAGCAGCAAAAGTGTGGAAATATTCAACATTTCTTTTCTTCATTACTGTATCTTGTACAATATTGAAAACTAGTATGTGTAAAATACTCCTTCTGCAATATGAAAAAAAAATATATCTTTTTACTATTTAAAAAAAAATATTTACATTTTTTTCTTTCAAAATTCAGTTCACTGTGCAATGATGAAGCGATTCCCACATAACTCAAAAACTATACAACATTTTAAGATGAAATTTGTGTGTGTACATATGCATGTGATATCTATAATATGATGCATGATCACTTCTTTACCTTTGATAGATTGATAAAAATAAATTCTTTTAAAAATGGTCAAATATCAGTATTTTCTTCCATCACAAAATAAAAAATAATGTTATTTATTATGAAATGTAGTTAAAAGAGCATGATATTGTAAACATCAGCTTCAGCAATAAAACAAAAGAGAGAGAATATGAAAAAGTTAACAAGTTTATGAGTTATGGTTTAAGAGTTATGAGGGAAACACTTCTTCACTGCACAGTAAACTGCCACCACTTTGAATTAAAAAAAATAAGTTTTTTTAATCGTAAAAAATATTTTTTTTTCTCTCATAGCAGACGGGCAATGTTTTACACATATCAATTTTCATTATTGTACAAGGTACAATACTAGGAGGGAAAAAAAGTGTTGCATACTTTCAAAAATTTTACTGCTGTAAGCTATACCTAACCCCTTAAGTCAAAGTCATTTCAAAGACTGAAAGTGGCTGTAAGTAATACGGATGTAATTAATAATAATAATAATAATAATAATAATAATAATAATAATAATAATAATAATAATAAATCAGCGATTTGTATTCGAATAAAATATCAATAGAATTAGTGAATTTAGAACTTCAAACATTTGTGTAATAACAACTCATCACATCACATTATGAGCAATACTTATCGATAAATTTAAGTTAAAAAAAGATAATAAAATGACCGAAATCCTGTCGATTGGCAACGCTCGAAGAAGACTTTTCTAGGAATGAAGGGGTTGCCTGCTTCGACCGGTATGGGTTCGGAATGCGTCTAAAATGCTCTCGAAGTGAAGAACCGACTTCAGACAGGTCCGTAACGTCTCCATTCTACCCACTTCCCGCTTGGAATAACCAATAGAAACTGAATTCGTCATTTGCGTTCCTTTATCTTTCATTATAATTTAAGAAAATACTCTTTTTGCTGTACTTTGTGTAGTTAATCCCACAGATTTTTTTTAACTTTAACTATCGAGAGCAATGTTGATTCACATAATGACTATGTATACGCCTTACCTATCACTAGACAGAAATAAGAAGATAAACTTTCGTTACGTGGTCAAAGTGAAATCCTAAACTACTGACAACTTCAACACAAAAGTCGGATTAAAGAAAACGCTTTTGAAACTCGTTTTTAATCAGTTTTACAAGTAACAAAAATATATGGCAGTTCCAAAATATTCTTCTTCTTGATGGAACAAGACTAAATATGGAGAATTGTATTCGTTCTTGTAATAGAAGGCCAAGGTTATGTAACCAATTAATTTAGAACTTAAACGAAGAAATGGACATTATGTTCACTCCTTATTTAGACGGACTGTGAATGAAGATTAAGTGGTTCCACTGCTGTCTAGAACTGCCATTTCTTGCAAGTCTGAATATGGAACTCGCCACAATCCGAGAAGACTGGAGTTGAATTATGATGAACCGTTCACAGGTCTTAAATAATGTATCTGTTCTGCTCACTTGACGATTGTGATGTACACAATTATTAAGGTATAGTTTTAACGGCTTGTGGAAGTTCAATCTCACCTTGAACTTGGATCAAATAAAATACCCTGTGTAGCTTGAAGTATGGCCCAGCATAGAACCGAACCTTCACTACAAGAGTTCCACTATCTGATCGTCTGGTGTAAGATGGAGAAATGACGCTCATATTATCTATATACGACAAACTTGGCTAATTTCGTGATATATATATTTTTTTTAATTTTCCACATATCAGTGACAAATGTAACTTTGATGGCATAATATAAATGGCAGATGTACTATAATGTAGATTTTGTTCACTGAGCTCTTGCAGTGATGTGAGAGAAATTTTTGGAAATTACTTGAAGAATTGTGAGATCTATAGCGTTGAATTTATGAGTGAATAAACCACGCGATTTCTTTTACAAAAGAAGAGTTTTTTGCTGTTTTTTGTGTTCCAAATTGTTTTCAATGGTAAGTATTCAGATTTTATACTTCTTGGTGAAAAATATATGCCCATCAATGCACTGATCATGTAACAGAGGGTCCACACCTGTGGAGTAATGGCTAGCGCGTCTGGCCGTGAAACCAGGTGGCCCGGGTTCGATTTCCGGTCGGGACAAGTTACTTGGTTGAGGGTTTTCCCTCAACCAAATGTGAGCAAATGCTGGGTAACTTTCGGTGTTAGACCCCGTATTCATTTCACCGACATTATCACCTTCATTTCATTAAGACGCTAAATAACCTAAGATGTTGATAAAGCGTCGTAAAATAACTTACTACTAACTATCTCTGTAACAGAGGCTTTTCTTGGGAGTTAATTTTCTTAGCGTTATTCTAATTCCACGAAGTCATTTTCTTTTCTTTAAATTCCTTCTATGATATAACAACACTCTCTAGTGAAAGAAATATCAAATACATGAAACGTAAAATATTTGTGTGTGTGTGTGTGTGTGTGTGTGTGTGTGTGTGTGTGTGTGTGTGTGTGTGTGTGTGTGTGTGTGTGTGTATTCGTAGCATCTTTGATATATTCTGCATGTCGAGAATATTGCAGATGGCAGACAATCAAATGGTGAAAAGAAATACAATATAAATTATATGAATGAGACAATTGATTGTGTCGTAAACAAATGAAAACTGCGCAGAGGAAGCTCGTTTTTTTTTTTTTTCTTGGCAAGTTTGACGAGACTCAGAAGGGACCAAAGCAGCAGTCAATGAGAATGACATTTCCAGCCTCTCAAGTGTGCTAAAGAGGTAGACATCTAAACAGCATTATCTTAAGAGCCAAACATAGAAGATCCGTGCTTAAAGAAAAGCCGAATGATAAGCCTAATGATGTTTTGCAATCTTGCTCAAGAAATTTCGAGGACGGCAAGCATGGCGAAAGATGGATTCAGTGCGTCAATTATGATCAGTGGTTTCATGAAACATGTCAAGACCTTTCAAAATACCGAAAGAGCTTTAATTTGGGTTAGAGGTATGAATCTGACTGAGGAATTTAAAATTAGACTGAATATACCTAAATATTTTGAATTTAAGGACTGTCACGATAATACCCTTGTACTCTCACGAAATTATACCAGTCCTTCTAGAGTGCAGTTTTTTTAATATGTATATAGCTTGTTTGTAAATATTGTGTAAATTTATTTGAGGTAAAACACGTAACACGTAACTTCCTGAAATCTAAAAATGTACTTAAATTAAAAACAATTTTTTCTTTAATTTGAACCTTATTTTTGTACCAAAACATTACTGTCACGAAATTAACCAATTCTGTAGTACATAGCAGTAGTAATGAAGTGGTGTACTAGTAGTAGTGAAGTTTTGTTTGGTTATACACGGTAATTACGACACTTGAAGAATTGTTGTTTAGTCAACTTTCAATTATTAAACGTTTGTTAAATTAAGACATGATAATTAAGTAGGGAATAGGAAGAAAAACGTCTAAGAAGGCGGCCGTTGGAACTCGTAGGGAAATATTACGGAGTTTTGCTTCAAATTTTAAAAATGTCACCATCACCATTTAAGTGTATTGAACTTTAAAAATGAAACAAAAATTATCTCAGGACTCAGGAGTATATGCCGCGGATTACGTGGGCAGTCCGTGATTTTATAGTATAAGAAGAAAGTCTGAGTCGAAAAGACTGAAGTCCGCGTTTGAATGCAGTGGGACAGAAATCTGGAAAATGGCAATAATTTGTAGAATAGTGTCGAAATAGCAGTCAAATGGATGCAAGATAATACATTTTGTGAAGTGAATGAGAGTCCAGTCTTTGATAAGGTTATCAAATTGAAATCTATCCTATCGAACAGCAAAAGAGATAGTTTCTAAATCTACGCCTAATAAGCTTTCACACAAAATGTGGTTAAATTTTATCACAGCTGTCCTTCTTTGGAGCAATACCGGTACTGAGAATTATTGAAAACATTGAAATAGTATTTTCTTTGACGAATGCTCCGTGGACAGAAGAATCAAACATATTATCACTTAAGTCAGTAAAGGCAATTCTGCACATGCAATATAATATGAAAAATGTGCATTGCATTGAATTTCACAAGATCATTCAGAAACAGAGTTCCTCTATTCTGTTCACAGTTCTAAGAAGGAGGCTTATGAATGGTATTGTAGCAGTGATAGGCTGCATAGACTTGAATGATCTGCTGCTAAAATAAATGATAATAATGTAATACTCATGCCGAATGAGAAGGTGATAGATAAGATAAAGCGTATTATTGAAGTGTTCAATCCTCTCCATATCAAGTAAATAAATTATTGGTACGAGTGTAGTGTTTATAGTAAATAAATCGTAAATGTGTTGTCCATATTAATACAGTATAAGTTTTTCAGAAATTCATACCTTTCCAATCCATCGAATCGTCGTGTTGATATGTGCTGGTTTTGTGTTTCTTCATTATGGCAACCCTATTTCAACATGGATGGAGCACTATCCGCATCCCAACTCTCAAACCCTGGCAGGAATGGCATTCCCGTGGTTAGTCGGTAGCGATAAAAAAGCACAGTTGAAGTCACAACAACCTCTAAAAAAATACACACACTCACGTATCTCACGTAGGAACTGAAGTACACTGTGAAATGATCGAACATTTTCAATAAAATTAATACATATCATTAAAGACAGTAAGTCAGGATAGAAGATGAAATGTCTGAAGGAAATTAAATAGGAAGAGTAGTACGACAAGAATGCCCTTTATCATCTGTCCTGTTCAACATTTATTTGGAGGATTTGGTGAAGAACTGTTTTCAGAACATGGGAGGGGTAAAAGTAGGAGGAAGAAGAATAAAATGCATAAGATTTGCTGATGATACGGCGTTGTTAGCAGAAGAGGAGGTAATACTAAGGGATATGCTACTGGAGATAAATGACAGCTATGAGCAGTATGGGATGAAGATAAATGCAAACAAGACGAATACCATGATTGTCAGAAGAAAAATATACCGTAAATAAGCTAAACTTGCAAATTCTAAACGAGGCAGTAGAGCAAGTGAATAGCCTCAAATACTTGGGATGTACTATAAGCGGTAACATGAACTGTAGCCAGGAAGTCAAAAGTAGGCTAACAATGGCAAAGAAAGATTTTAATAGAAAAAGGAGCATCTTCTGCTGGCCTCTGGAAAACAAAACTCAGGAAGAGACTAGTGAAGTGCTTTGTACAAAGTGTGGCATTTTAGGGAACAGAAACATGGACATTACGACGAAATGAAGAGAAACGAATAGAAACGTTTAAAATTTGGATATGGAGGAGAATGGAGAGTGTGAAGTGGACAGATAGAACAAGAAATGTGGTTGTGTTGTAAAGAGTGGGTGAAGAAAGAATGATGCTGAAATGATCAGAAAGAGAAAAAGGAATTCGTTGGGTCACTGGCTGAGAAAAAACTGCCTACTGAAGGATGCACTGTAAGGAATGGTGAACGAGAGAAGAGTTGGGGGCAGAAGAAGATATCAGATGATAGACGATATTAAGATATGCGGATCATATTATGCTGAGACTAAGAGGAAGGCAGAAAATAGGAAAGATTGGAAAATGCTGGGTTTACAGTGAAAGACCTATCCATGTGCAGAACACTTATGTATGTAGTAAAGACAGTTTGCAACTTTCGGTTCCTTCCCCTTTAAACTTTCTACAGACAAGAAGCTATGACGTGGACAGTACACAGAATCTCGATCTCGGGTAACAAATTAATGTTTGAATATATAGAAATTCTGATTATCTGACCCCCATGTGGAGTTATTAGTCTCGCATCGGGTGCCTCCCCAGGTGGCGGATAGGGGAACGCTCACCAGATATGGCGGGCACCGGGGAAATAAAATACTCGGGGCAGACCAAAACTAGTACTGCTGCCTTGCAGTTGGTAGTTATCTCTACAAAGGCTAGGGGAAGACAAGCCTGAGTACAAATTACCCGGTCCTCCAGGTTGGGGGTTAGTCATGAGGCCGACAACCTCATACTGTAAAAAAAATAATGTTGAGAATCCTCAAATGATGAACCAGATGGAGGAGAATCATTGAGGCGGTCTTGGCCTAAAAAGGCTGTTGTACCATAGAAGAAGAAGAAGATTATCTGACCAGATTTGGCCAAGTATTTTTCTTCCAGCGACTTGATTTCTGGACATCGACCCACGACGAAGTTATAATTTGGTGACGGAAAAAAATCTCAGAATATTACGAGCAAAAGTGCACATTACAGTAGACCTATTATTTCTCGTACTTGCTTTTTAATAATACGAGTATTTTTATTTATTTTAGTTGTTTTAGTTTTTATCTGATCGTCGTTAAGTCGTCATACATTGCTCTTGGCCACGGAAAAGAAATCGTGACTTCAATGAAAGAAAAAAATTAAAGCGTTAAAGCCTTGCATATTGGAAAACAGGAGATGGAAATGGCCAGTGAATTTTTAAATTATACGGTAAAATTAATAAATGAAGAGCAAAAAATGTAGTCGAAGAAAAGTTTAAAAATAAAACAGCAAACTTGTTAGAAAGAATTTCAGGATAGGCTACACGAAAGCAGAATATGGCTAATTTTGAAGAGTATGGCTGCAGACGAGGTTCAAGAGCTGTCAGATGGGGAATGTTGTGGAGTTGATTACTAACTGACAGGGTAAAGTACACACTCAAGATGACTAAAATAAAAAACACTATCACCATACATATATGGCTCTCACAGAGAGATCCTTGAAGTGGCACTTGTGTAGACCTATATCGTAGATATCATACTGCTTTAAATATATATATTTCACATAGAAACATACCTCTTACATAAGAAAACAAATGTTACTGAAATAGATTTCAAGAAAACGTAGTCTTGTGTATTGCGTTGGTTTTAATGTTTGAATAAATTGTTTATCTCTCTTTCACGTCATCTGGTTAAATCTTTCTTGCACGGAACAAATTATGTAGAGTAGCCATATATAAAATGAGACAGCTCTGGTTATACCGGCCAGTGCGTGAGAACGAAGTCTTCTAAAATCCTCTGGTTGAAATTCCCCTTTTGGACAAGGATAGTCACTACCATAAACGGTTAAATACAAAAGAAAAAGCTGAGAATATAAATTCATCTCGACTTGTTCCACTCTTTAAAGCTTCAGTGCTAATGTAATATCTATGGAATACAATGAATGAAATGAAATGAAAAATGAAAGTTTACAGCAGTAAAATTTTGGAAATATTCAACATTTTTTTCCTCCATTACTGTATCTTGTACAATATTGAAAATTAGTATTTGAAAAACACTGTCCTTCTCCTATAGACTACGAAAAAAAAAATATTTTTACGATTTAAAAAAATATTTACATTTTTCTTTCAAAATTCAGTCCACTGTGCAGTGATGAATCTTTTCCCTCATAACTCAAAAACTATCCAAAATTCTGTGTTAAAATTTTTGTGTGCATTTATGCATGTCATATCTACAATATGATGCAAGATCACTTCTTTATCTTCGATAGATTGTCTGATAAAAAATAAGTTCATTTTAAAAAATGATCAAATATCAGTATTTTCTTCTAACACAAAATAAAAAAATATATTATTTATTAAGTAATGTAGTTGAAAGAGCAAGATATTGTAAACATGAGTTTCAGCAGTAAAATAAAAGGAAGAGAACATGAAAAAGTTAACAACTTTATGAGTTATGAGGGAAACGCTTCATCACTGCACAGTAAGCTACCAACATTTTGAAGTTTGAAAAAAAAGTATAAACAATTTTTTTAAAACCGTAAAAATATATTTTTGATATAGCAGAATGACAGTGTTTTACACATACCAATTTTCATTATTGTACAAGACACGGTAATGGAGGAAAAAAATGTTGAATATTTCCAAAAATGCTACTGCTGTAAGCTGTACCTAACACCTTAGGCCGGGTGCACACAGAATCAGACGCGGCGCGGCGCGACGCGACATTTTGTCTCGTGGTACTTGTCTCCCATTGATTTCTTATGGTGCGGTGCACACAGAATCAGACGCGGCGCGACGGTCGCGAGGAGACACAAGGCGACACGAAGAGACAGCTTCGAATGACTGCTAGAAGTTCGTCGCGAGGAGACAGTCTGATAGCGGCAGTGTACTGCGCATGCGTTAGTAGTGGCTATGATTGCACGCTGTCATTATCTACAAAAAATACTATTGTTGTGTAGTGCACATTATTCATAATGGAGCTCGATGCGGATAAATTAGTTGATTTAGTACAGGAAAGATATATTCTGTACAATCTTTGAAACAATATCACGAGAATAATGTGGTTTCTGAAAATATGTGAAAAATTGCAAATGAGATGAAAGCACCAGGTGAATCATAATTTATAATAATAACACTGCGTAACAAATGTTAACTTTTTTTTTGCGCTAGACATGTGATATATGTTTTCTACATAATTTGAGCCTCCTGAATACGAATATGACAATAAAAACAGTTGTTGGTTACGGTTTTTGAGAAATTTTGGAATTTATATCTATTCAAAATATTGTTTTATATAATGACAATAAGGCTAAATATTCACTTTTCAGAAGATTACAGCTTTCTTTTTCTTCATTTTCTTTTACACTGGGCATCAGGTACATCACGAGCTAAAGTCCAACAATAGTCTGCTAGCATATTGGTACTCCATTGTACTTGGTATCTTTTTCCATAGTTGAAATTTCTTGTGGAAGCGCTCATCATGCTCATCACTGAAATCGCACAATTCTCGGGAAAAAAAGTCAAGATGTGAGTGAAGGAAGTGAATTTTCAGGGAAATTTTACAACCCCTAGTTTAATACGCCAACAGTAAATTTTTCACTAGTTCTTCATAGTTCTCACTTCTACAGTTATCCAGAAAATTAATTCAACCTCCTTGAATGCAATCCAGACGGCTGTCTCTTTTCCTTCCAGCAAAGATTCGAAGTGATTGTCCATTATTTCTCTAATTTGTGGTCCATTGAGAACTCCCTCTTTTAATTTTGAACCACTAATAGCAGGAAATGTTAAGGAATGCGCGCTGGTCCGAGTCCTCATGGGGGAAGAAATTTTCTCATGAAATTTCGGCCAATGTATGGGACCGGTGCCCACCTAGCATCGTGATGCACTTGGGGAGCTACGATAGGTAGCGAAAGCCGGTTGCGAAAGCCAGATATAAGGACTGGGGGGATCATCGTGCTAACCACACAATACCTCCATTCTAGTTGGATGATCGTCCACCTCTGTTTTGGCATGTGGACGTGAGGCCAGCAGCCGGCTGGTCGGTCTGGGCTCTTCACGGGGTGTAGCGCCACCGATTATTAATAGCAGGAAATTTTTCCTGGATATTTTTAAATGCTTCAGTTTTATAATTTATCCCTTTAACAAAATTCTTCATTAACCCTAACTTATTGCGTAAAAGGGGTAAAATTACTTCGCTTTGAGGTACAAGGGGTTGATGTATAACATTTTTCTTCCCTGGCTCTAGTGATTGTCGTTTTATTTTATAATGCATATCTCGAGCGCGAGTCCACACCTGTGGAGTAACGGTCAGCGCGTCTGGCTGCGAAACCAGGTGGCCCGGTTCGAATCCCGGTTGGGGAAAGTTACCTGGTTGAGGTTTTTTCCCGGGTTTTCCCTCAACCCAATACGAGAAAATGCTGGGTAACTTTCGGTGCTGGACCCCGGGCTCATTTCACCGGCATTATCACCTTCATTTCATTCGGACGCTAAATAACCTAGATGGTGAAAAAGCGTCGTAAAATAACCCAATAAAATAAAATAAAAATAAAATATCTGGAGCGCGACTGTCCAATTCGTACAGAAAGCAGCAAAATTTTGTGTAGCCTAATTGCATTCCAAAAAGCATTGCTAAAACCTTCAAATCCGCACATATAAACCATTCATACTTTGAATATTATCATTAAAGCACACTTTAAAGAAATAGCCTACACGTCCTACACAGAATACTAACACCACAGAAATATCCTGGTAAACTGAAGCGTTTTCATACGGCGAACCTGTTTCTTCCCCTCCAAATGGAACCGAAAAGGACAATAAAACAATTTCCGCTTCTAGAAGTGGATTTGACATGGTGATATATTGCAAGATATAAACTACAGTAATGTAATTAAGCTCACTGTGTAAAAAATGCACATCTCAAGTAAAATCAGGTAAACTCAAGTGAATTTATACCGCGAACCTGTTTCACTCCCTCCAAATAGACTCGTAGAAGGGCAATAAAATAATTTCCCTTTCTACAAGTGCTTCTATCATGGTGCCCTACATATACTACATTTGTTTTCACATAATGGGTCTTCACATTTGTAAAAGAAAATAGTTACACACGAAATACGGTGATTTTTAAATTAAATGCATAAAAATTTAATTATATTGTGCATCTCGAAAACCCGAAGTGATGGAACATTTTGCTTGTTATTTTTTAATTCAGGAGGTCTAAATTATTAAGAATTTGTTAGTTTTATGTCTGGCGCAAAATGACTGACGACCAGTGTAATTTGTAGTAAGCCTAATTCTCTGCTCTAAACTATCACTCATTATTGATTTAATATATTATTTTTCTTTATTGTGAGTCATGAAGTAGTCATAACTAGACATCGGATTTTTAGGCACTAAAATTGCAGTTTTAGGCGCCTAAAATAAGCTCAAAATTTGTAAAATTAGGCTCTATTTTAATGAAAATAGGCATTTTAGGCACATCAAGGTATCATACTTATTTCTTTCACTGAAATTTTTAGTTATACACTAAAATACGCACAAAAAAGTATGTTCAAACATTAAAAAAGAATATTATATTATATTTATAAACAGAGCTGCACAAATTTAATATATTGAAACTAATGAAATAATGATTATTGATATCAAGAATACTCATTTTAAGTTATTGAAATTCAGTTCCATGCTCAGACTTTATTATAATTATCTGCACAGTACACCACCAGAATTTTTTCTAAATTCTCCACAGTTAACCTTTGCCTTTTGTCACTGAGAATCATTTTGAAAGCAGAAAAACTTCTTTCAACCGAAACTGATGTGAGAGGCGCAAATTTTAAATTAGGTACAATAGAAACATCAATACTTACTGGAACATTTACACTTTCCCCCGATATCACTCTTGATACTTTTTCCAACAATGAAAATCCTACATTCTTATTTAATACGTTGTCCCACTTATTTTTACCTTTTTTCCCAGTTTGTATGTATGTTCAGCAGAATGTATGTTCACTTGAGCTTCCTTTACTATTGCTATTTGGCTACAAAGAGATTGTTTTTCACGTTCAAATTGTTCAATGCTTGCAGGTATGAAAGAAAAGTTTGATGTTATGTAGGCAATATCGTTTTTCACTCGTGAGTCATTCAGACAATCTTTCACTGCCTTCACACACGCTGCACTATCAGTTTCAGGTAATTTATCAATAACTGTGACCACTTCTTTAAAATACTCTGAATAATACACCACTGACTGAATCCAGGTTCCCCATCGTGTAACAACCGGCTGAGGTGGGAGTGGGATATCTGGAAAGTTCTCTCTGAATATTGAAATCCTGGATGGGGCTTTACAAAAACATTTTTTTTGTGTTAGAAATAAACGAATTGACAAGAGGAAATTCATTCCGGATTGTTTCAGAAACCCTGTGAAGGACATGTGCTAGACAGGTTACATGCGTGAGGTTAGTATAAAATGTTTTAAGAAGTGGAGTTGCAGCAACGATGTATGAGGCAGCATCAGTACAAAACAACAGAACTTTAGAATCGTCTATATTACCTGAGTATAAAGACTGTAGGACTTTATTTACAAAATAAGCAATGGCTTGACTATTCACTTTCGAAAGTTCCTTAACACATACGAGGTGTGGAATCGAAGGTCCATCAGGACTAAGTTTTCCTACTACCATATTTGCTATATACCTATTCATAGGATCTCAGGTTTCATCCACAGAGACCCATATGTAAGAATCACCTATATCCTCCCGAATGGAAGCTAAAGTTTCATTGTATATTCTGTCTAAGTAATTTTTTCTTAGGGTCGACTCAGATGGGATATTTTGTTTGCAGTATTTTTGTAAAAACTGTCTTAAAACCGGATTTTCAATACATTTCAGGGAATGTTAGCAGCAACAAACGCTCTGGTTAAATCAGCATAGAAATTGCTGCTGAAATTGGATGAAGTAGGCTGTGTTAGTAAAGTTTGTTGCAGTTGATTTTTCTGCTGAGCTTTAGCCTTATGAGCCGCTCCTTGCACATGCTGCTTTAGGTGGCACTTCTTTTCTTGCGAAATCTAAAAATGTAAAGTAAACTGAATTAAAATAAAATCCTAATTGTTGTATTGCCGTATTTCTATCACAAAGTTAGTGGGTTCGAACAATCAAAATTTTAATGACCTGCAAATACTTTAACTATCGGAATTTAAAAGGTTAAAGTGTAGTGGTCTTAAAAAGAATTATACCTCAGGATAGCTCAGTCAATGTATAAATATTATAGGCCTACTCATTAAAATTAATAGAATTTATATATTTCAACTATTGTTACATACCTGTTTGCTACAAATCTTGCAGAATATTATTTTTCCATCATAAGTGAATTCTGAATATTCTGTTATCCATTGCCGGATCAATGTAGATTTTGCACTTATATTTTTCGGCATTATGGCGTTAAACTTCACAGGAAAACGTCCTACCGCTCAAAACTTCTCAACACAAATAAGGTGAGGGAAAGAGCAACTGTTAACGAGCATTCAAATGAACCGTTGTTATTGAGATTCAATTGGACAAAAATACAAAGTTCCACTTATTGTTGCATTTCCTGGTAGTGTTAACACTAGGAGGGCCATTCTTTTAAATATTTTGTAACGGTTTACCCTACTAATTCGCAGTTTTACGACTTTTCATAAATATTTCAAAAACACTCTTTCTCCAAAAATTGTGATTTTATGACACTCTGAAGGGCAGTACAGCTAATCGGTTTCAGACCGAAAACAGTCATTTTTATAGTATAGTATATCTCTGAATCGGTAGCAGCACATGTTGTGATTATTGCCTGCTTCAAAACTAAGGTTGGTTCTTTGTCGGCATTTATGCCTCCAAACATGTTAAATTCGGTGAAATCTATTGCGAGTGTCGTGAGATTCAAAACATTTTGTTTCCTTTATCAATGGTTTCATGGCCGGTGTGAAGCAAACTTTCCACTTTTTAAATGCCTTAAATTTCGCAGTGAATGCATGTATAAATTATAAAAAGTAAGAGTAAAATGCGAAACTTTACAGTGAGTTAGGCATTTTAGGCGAATATTAACAAATTAGGCTCTAATAACCGGTTTAGGGCATTTTAGGGCACTATAAAACTCTTTGAATACCTTTCAATTTCCATGAAACACAAATATTAATAATTATTTTTACTTTTCTCCTAAAGAAACAAAATAGGCATTTGCCCTAGAATCCGATGTCTGGTCATAACATAAAAAATGACGTTTTAATTTTAAGACTCTTTCAATCGTATAGACTTTTAGGAGCTTGCGTCCTTAGGAAATAATAAGCAACTACAATAGAATTTTTCATATAGACAGTCCTCAATTATTGACGCCATTTTCTAGCCTAGGCCAGTTTTCCAATCCCACAGCCAGCAAATCAGTTGTCGCGAGCAGACAGTTTTAAGCTGTCGCGAGGCGTTGTAAAGCAAAACGTAGCGTCGCGCCGCGCCGCGTCGCGTCGCGTCTGATTCTGTGTGCACCCGGCCTTATAGGCAGCTTTCAAAGTAGCTTGAAAATAGCATTTTGTCAGATTGTTGTAATGTTCACGCTTGACATGGAGGTCCGTGAACTCATAAGGAAGGGTTTTCAGCACGCCAGGATGGATTTGGCTGAAAGTGTTAATGTAGACTGGTTTAAGTTTCCTGAAAACAATGGTGAAGGTCTCTCGTTTCGGAATTGCATATTTGTGAAAATACAGCAATTTTAAAAATCTGGGTTTCATGTCGTTCTTGCACGCATCTTGCTCATAACCTACTTGCAGAGAGCACTGGAGCCGAGGAAACTACTTTCTTCCATTCCTGTTAGAAACATAGAAGTGGAATATGTTCACTGTTCACATTTGCACTTAAGACGAAATGAATACTATTTACGGTAAATTCACCTTTTATGTTCACACATGATAATGTGGGTTCACCAAGAAAAATGTTCAGGACACAGCATCTTTTCACAATACAGGAACCTAAAATGGCTATTTCATCGACACAAACAAACACTAATTCCCACAAGCAACAAAATGAAGGGACTCTCTGAACCAAAGGGCGTTATTGCCGTGTGTATAAATACGGTACAGATCACGCAGGAGTTACAGCGGGCGGGCTAAAACTCCGCGTGTGACATAAATACTGTAGATATTTCAAATTAATAGTAAAGGACGCATTTACGACACAAGACACCTTCAGCATCGTTTTCAGGAACCTTAAATCAGTCCACATTAACATTTTCAGCCAAATTTATCGCGCCCTAATAAAAACTCTCCTTGTCAGCTCTCATTCCTTTCGTTGGTTCTCAAGAAGAATTTAGTGCAGTCACTCTTGATGCCTCATTTTGATTACTGTGACACTCTCTACACTGACCTTAACATGAGACTGACAGACTACAGCGAGTTCATAATGCATGTGTTTGATTTATTTGCAACGTCCGAAGATCTGACTGTATCACACCTTCACTAAATATGCTATCCTGAGTCCGTCTCAAGGAGCGAAGAACTATTCACTCTCTCACGTCACTCTTCAATATTCTTCAAAACTCTAACCCTAGCTACTTAGCTTCTCGTTTTCAACATTTGTCCTCATATCACGAAATAAATACTCGCTCACAACACCATATCACACTCTCCATTCCTAAACACAGAACATCCTTCTACTCTTCATCTTTCACCGTCTCAGCAGCCCATCTCTGAAACTTTCTACCACAACATATTAGAGACTGTCGGACATTGTCTAGTTTCAAAAATAAACTAAAATTGCACTTTTTCAATTAAGATTCCATCAGTTATAAGCCCTTTTCTTTGCGATAGTTTTGTAAAATTATATATATATATATATATATATATATATATATATATATATATATATTTCTTTTCCTTCCTTTCCCCTTTTTTGTTCTCTTAATCACCAGATGAATTTATTATCATACCCTTTTTATTGTGAATTTTATTTAATTTTCGTATTTCTTTTCTTTTTTATTATTGTTTTATTACATTCCATTTTGTTATATTATTTCCCTACGTTTTCCATATTAACTATTTGTACTAAATGAGTTGCTTTTACTATATTCCAATGTATTTTACTTTCTTTTTTCTATTATGGTATTATTTTCATGTTGTTTAGTGTCGATTTTATTATGCTATTATTATTTTTTTTGTAATATGTTAGTATTCTATTCTTTAGCTTTTTGTTAAATTTTCGCTGCTTGTATACTTTGTGACCTGGTAGAGTGTAAGAGAAGGCCCTTTAGCCTTAACTCTGCCAGTATAAATAAAGAATTATTATTATTATTATTATTATTATTATTATTATTATTATTATTATTATTATTATTATTATTATTATTATTATTATTATTCAGAGTTCAAATACATTTCATATGACATTCACATTGCTCTTGAATGTCAAAATACAAAAGATATACTGATGAAATTTGTAAAAAGAAAGTTCCTACAAATAAATAAAGAAATAGCTATAAGAAAACTTATTAATATAATAACACAAATTTACAAAAGCAATTAGGTTTAAATCTTTTTTTGACTAAAAGAATTAGAATGGAAAGAATAAATGAAATAGCTAGAATTGAGTGAAAAAAACATAAATAAATAAATAAATAAGAAAAATAATGAGAATAAGGATTATTAAACAAATATGTTCAACGCTTGCTTTTTGTGTTATAGATGTAAAAGTATGCACAGAAGAAAGTAGCAAGGAACAACATACTAAAATAGTTGAGTCTTGCACAAAGCTAAACGCAAGTGCAAGATAAAACAATTTTTTTTGTATATTAAATATTTAAATTGTAGAAATTGTATTTAAATAATAGTATATATATAATGTGTAAAATTATAAAGTGTGTAATGTATGGGTTTAAATGATTTCTTGTATGTACTTTGTCTGTGAACTATAATATAATAAATATCAAATATCATAATAAATATCAAAATATATTTCATATTTGGCATTGATTTAATTAAATTGTAACTTATAAGTTATCACTTCGCATCTACTGTACTAAAATGTGATACATGCAGTTTGCCTTCGCTAGTGACAAGTGGAAATGTGTCTCAAGTACTGATGGAACGGAGTATTTTAGCCACATTTCAATTTTTTTTGTGTCTTATATGTTTTATTGTCAACCACATAAGTATTTAGGTCACTTACTCTTTGCAATATTTACCTGTCTTCATAACTTCAAAAGATATCTCGACTTAGGCCTAATCTTGTTAAGAGTTTCTGTGCAAGATAGGACAATCGCGATGCAAGAGAAAAATATTCAGTCCTTATGAGACGAAGACAAATTTCCACTCGCGTCTTGAGAATCTAACCCGAGACACATGAATTTGTTGCCAGAATCACTACTCAAAATATAACCAGGAGTAAACATTTTTTAGTTTCTACTGTCTATGATCACTAGCCTACTTCTCTTACCCCTTGTCATACCAGTGAAGTAAGACAAAACATTCAAAAGTGGCTGGTCTTCCAAGTTGATTGATAAACACGGAACATATTTTCTTACTTGAAAAAAAAAATTTCTGGTTTTGTTTTATATTAGGTTTATGCACAAATTCGCAGCGAATAAACATAATACATAGGCTAAACTAATCAATAATATATTTCCCTGCATTGTTTATAAATGACTCCCAGCGTTCAGGTAGTTTCATGAATTCACGCCTGAAGAAATTTTGTGGTTTGGAGTTGAAAAATCAAGCCAACTTTAAAGAGCAGCTTCATTAATTACCGTATTTGAGTGCATCACGGTAATCTATAGCCCTACTTAAACTTTATTTGGTCCACATAAAGTGCTAATTTTATACTACATTTTAATTTCTTTTTGTACACGGAACATAAACGATTTATCCTTTTAATAATAATAAAACTGTTACCAGAATATTTCTGATAACAAGTGCAGCACAGCGCACGTGTACGGCTAGTTGTTTAATAAAATTCAATATTGATTTTTGTTGTGTCTGAGTTTTCCCGTTTCCCTTTTTACCACCTCCTAAATCAGAGTGTGAATTGAATATTTTCTCCAGAGGAGGACATTGAAATTTTAATATTGTCGATAAAAAATATGCTGTTCTTAGCAATGTTGGCCGATTCGTATTGTTGTCGCGCTCAACTTATATTAAAAGAAGAAAGGAAATTCGTTGTTATCGGTTGCATTAATAACATAATTAAGATGTGGAAACTATACATTAGACACCTGAAAGGAATAAATGTTGTCTCTGACACGGACAAATTAATGCCTTTTCAGCAGGGGATTCAGAATGTCCAAGAGGAAACGATCCCTGGCATCCTACGCGCCAATTCACACCATGTGTCAAATTGCTTTCTTTACTTTCATTATCTGAGCTCAAAATAACATTTTGTTTGTGTTTTAATTTAGCTTCATGTGTTGCTTTTGTTAAACATTTTATCTATTATAATATACAATCTGATCCGTTTGGGTATAGATAATATTAATTTATTATTATAAAGCTATTATGATAGTAAGAAAAATTTCTTGCTCGTTATATTATGATTAAAAGATGGGAGTTTCCATATAGCCTACTACAATCAACAATGCAAAATCTGAAAGGACAAATGAAAATCGTAGATGATTAAAATGGCTACTACAAATCAACAGCGGGTACAATGTAATCTTTGGTATGATAAATTTGAGAGTGTTAAAAGAGTTCAAAGGGAGTTCGACGTGAGTATGGTGTGCATAATGTACCAAAATACGATTCCCTAATGTTGTGGTATCGAACATTTGTAGAAACAGGTTCTGTGTTAAAAAAAACATACAGGAGATCGCAGGCGAAACTCAGTATGAGAAGCAGCTAACTCTTGGCTTGGTCCCCAAACTCCCCAGATCTAACCTCTCTTGACTTCTTCGTGTAGGGTTTTGTTAAAGACATTGTCCATTCACAGAAACCCAGAAACATTGATGATCTGAGAGTAAAAATTACTCAAGCTTTTCAACAAATCACTCCTCTTATGTTACAACGGACATGGGCTGAATTGCATCACCGTTATGAGTTGTGCAGGGTGCGCAATGGGGGTCATGTTGTCTCTGAGGAATCTCCCATCTTTCAGTGTTGTATGCACAAAGTTTCAGGAAATAAAGTTCAGTAGTAAATGTTTTACTGTGTTTTTATTTTATCCAGGGGCGTCCGGTATATTTTTTGTGTGGATAAGCTCTGAAATTTACTTATTGACATTTATTTTATGCACATTAGTCATGAATGTGATTCACGAGGATTTACCGTCCCTTACGGAGCTTATTTTTAGCTTCAGAAAACTAGCCAATTAAAGAAATGGCACTTGTGAATAGTTCATTCTCTATTTGTATTATTTTTTACCCGTAAAACTAAAGAAAAAAGGTATTTTACTAATAACTTCAAATTAATGTAACTCTGAAAATATTGCGATTAGGACAAAATGTTTATATGACATCTTTTTCTCAGAGTGGCCTTGTGCAGTAACGACTGTTTCACTGTCCCAGGTAGAACTGTCTTCTAATATGTCTTGAAAAAATCCAATAAATTCACCCCTATGTTCCCTTAGAGTCTGAACAAGACGCGATGTAAAATTCCATCTAGTTGGAGCATGTCTAGGCATTTTTAAGGTGTATTCCTTAAGTCGTTATGTTCTTTTGGACGATTTACTGAAGAAAGAACCCAAACCAGTTAAAGTCTGTAAAAATATTCTGCACTCTTTCAAACACGTAAGTGACTGCAACAAGATTAAATTTAATTCATGACTGAAACAGTGCACAAATATTGCCTTAGGATATTTTTCAAGAACTTTAACTCTCAGTCCATTTGTGTGACCAGCCATGACAGCAGCTCCATCGAACGTTTGAGCAACGAGCTTGTTACTTATGTCATACTCAGTGGCTATATTTTGGACATGTTCGAATAAACCACTGGCAGATCTATCATTGCTTACATCAGTAAAACATATGAATCTTTCATTAATCTCACCATTCTCTGAATCAACATACCTAAGAGTGGTTGAAAGCTGGGATGCATTCATAATGTCTGAAGTTTCGTCTAGCATGATTGCAACAAATGACGTTTTTGAAAGTTCTTGTTTTATGTTATCCAGAAGAAGAAGAAAGTTAGCTTCCCTTATGAAAAGGTTGCCAGATTTGACAAAGCGTATTACATATAATTTGGAAACACACCTAAAAGGTAAAATGATATGCATTTGAAACGATGAGGGAATCGACTTACAGCGAGACATCAAATCATTCTGTATTCGATTTGAAGTTCCGCGGAATGTGGTAGAGGTTTACAGATGATGGCTGAGGGTTAAGTCATATTTTGTAAGATAATTGAGCGCACCTAAATATACTCCTTTGTTAACTGCCTCTTCTGACTCACAATGACCACGAAATGGCAATTCATGTATTGCTAGAAAACAGACTGTATCAATTAACCTCTTCAATATTTCCCTGTTCTTTCGCACCATTTCATTGTGTTGCTCGACACTGACACGAAGTTGTGAATCTAACTGTACGTCTATTCGAGATGATCCAGATGACTTAAACTGTAAAACACTAAAAATATGTGCCTGTGACTTTTCATGTTTATTAATGGCATTGTACAGATTGTTCAGATTATCATAACCATTTTTAGACCAAACTGTTTCTTCTTTAGAAAACATAAGACAGGGCCAGCAAAAGAGTTTATTTAATTTCGCACTTCCTACAATCCACTGAGTTTTCTGATATTGGGACCCTTGAAAATGTCGAGTATATTCTTTTCCTTTGTCTTTATGAGCTGCAAAAAGCGTTGGCATTTCAGGACATGGTCGATCACTTTGTATTATGTTTAATTTTTCTTGCAAAGAATGTAGTCGAAATGGGTGTTTCAATAATTTTTCGATAGGACATAACGAATCGCCCATTCTTAATCAATATTTAATTTATACACAGAAAACTACGACATAAATTGTCACTCACAAAGAAACAAATCTTCAAATAATTGAGAGATCCTGAACACTATCTCAATTGACAAACAAATCGCATGTTTCACACACACTGTCAAATTCAATAATCAACACTGGTATTCTTCTGCAGGAACTTAAGCCAGGGCAAGCGATAATCCCAGCGCTTATTCTTGCGTATAGTTAATACAGTGGTGTACGAGGAAATTTTCCATCCTTGTCTACTGTCCGCGCATGCGCCAGCACTGTAAAATGAGGCTAAAGGCAAGCTGTGAACGAAGAGCTGCCTTACTGCAGAAATGTAGTTAATGCAGAACATTTATAGGCCTATATGAAGTGCAGAATACACTTTATTAAAAGTGTTTATCTATAAGCTTACCCCGCTTACCCTAAATGCACGCCCCTGATTTTATCTATACCCAAACGGATCACCCTGTAGTTTGTGATCCAAATCTTAAACTATATATATATATATATATTTTTTGTACCTATACGATAGGAGCTCACTTACCGGAAATTCGTTCGGTGCGTTCGGATTTTTATTAATAGTATCGCTCACTTGTTCGCATTTCCGAATTAATTATCAAGTAGTATTGTAATTTAACAGTAGATCGCATTATTTCATTGTAGTTTTCTGAACTGAACCTGAAAAAAATAATGAATAACTCTGTAAGTTACATAAACTATGAAGGACATACCTGATACCTGATTAATTTAGTATTTTCCCAATTGCATCCCCTATGTTCTTTCTCCATATTACTTTGCTATAATTCTAATTTCATAAACTGTAAAGCTCTTCATAATGCTGTAATTAATCAAATAAGCTTCGCGTCATCCATTTCATTATACTTTCAAAATTACCGCTATTGGAGACCTTGAATCGATATATTTGCAATGAGATTCTTTATTTCGATCTTGGACCGTACGGAAATCCGTTTAGAATTATTCTGGACGGAATCCGGTCATGCGGACAGGGCGATACGGCTAAGTGGGCGATGCTCCATTTAAAGTAATACAAAGATTTAAAATCCGGACACGTCGATCGAATTCATTCCGGTAAGTGAGCGCCTACAAATAATAATTTAAAATAATATAATGAAATAAAATAATGGTGAATTTGCAAAACGACTTAAGTCTCTGCAAGTAGTTTTGAGAAAATTAAAGGAAACTGTTTTTGGCCTCGTTGAACCATATATTGTACAATATATTTTTTATATTTAAGTGATACGTAAAAGAAATAGTTTTATTATTAAAATTCATGCTTCTGTGCTCTTCTTCAGGTCGTAAAAATTTAATTATCTTCAGGACTTAAGTTGTTCTGCAAATTAACTTCAATCCTGCATCATAATTATTAGATTACTGACACACAAACATGTTTAACTATATTTACGTATACCAAAAACATAAAATAACCTTATTGCAATTGTTGAACAACATTATTTTGAACAATTTGTTAATCACAAGAGCACAGACAACTCTTTCATTTCTTTGTTGTCTTCCATGCTATAATGTTTTCGTAAAATGTATGCAAGTCTTCTTCGTCAGAAATGTATTTAAGAATTTTACGAATGTCTTGAAGTTTGGTTTCATTTATCGGGGATAAACCATTGTGTTTGAAAGAGTGGGTGGAGAAGGAATGATGCTCAAACTGATCAAGAAGAGGAAAAGGAATTGGTAGATCACTGGCTGAGAAGAAATTGCCTACTGAAGGATGCACTGGAAGGAATAGTAAACGTGAGATAAGTTCGGAGCAAAAGATTTCAGATGATAAACGGCATTAATATATATGGATCATATGCCGAGACTAACATGAAAGCAGAAAATCGAAAATATTAGAGAATACGTCTTGTTTTTCAGTGAAAGAACATTGGGCAGAAAACTATGAACGAATGAAACTACAGAGATAACCTTTTCTATTCGGAAAATCTGGAAAATGTTGATAGATTGGTCCCAGTATAAAGATATGTTGAACTGCCTCCTCAATGAATGGTTCTGCCAACACTATACCAGCCACCGGCGTAGCTCGGTCAGTTAAGGCACTTGCCTGTCGATCCGGAGTTGTGCTCGGGCGCGGGTTCGATTCCCGCTTGGGCTGATTACCTGGTTGGGTTTTTCCCAACCGTAAGGCAAATGTCAGGTAATCTATGGCGGATCCTCGACCTCATCTCGCTAAGTACCATATCTCTATCACCAATTCCATCGACGATAAATAATCTCGTAGTTGATACAGCGGCGTTAAATAACCAAGTAAAAAGAAAGCACTATACCATTTTTTTTTCTGCAGAAAAACAAAACTCCATAAACGTTGATACAATGAAGGGTATTTTCTTTCCAATGGGAATAATAAGAAAATAATTTATTTAATAAAATTTTAACTGACAAAATTAAGGCGTTGAGGCCTTCTCTTCCACTCAACCAGGTCTAATTAATACAGAAAGTCTGTAGCAGAAGTTTCTATGAAATTGACATTTCTTTCGTAAATGTGTGTTCACCAGTTATTGAAATCATACACATAATCAATTTCCACATTGGCAACAGTAAAATTTCCCTTTCCACTAGAACTAATTAAAGTTCACACACTTCCTTCATCGTGTAGATTTTGTCCATATGCCTCAAACTTCTTTTCAAGGCGGCGAAATCCCTGTCTGACGGCAAGAAAGACTGACCTCTGATGGAGGAAAGTCTGATGTTGAAGAAACGTTTCTGAGCCGAGACAGTAAACTGACGAACTGGTGTTTTAGGCAAGCATACTTTTTCATGTAGTCAAATGTGACAGCAAGAAAATCCTCTCTCTCGATGCTTAATTTGACTACATTTTGCTATACTTTTTACTTCAGCTACAAGTTTAGCACGATTACTGAGCATATTGCTTTCCATTTTCATGCTCACACAATAAATTTTCTCAACTAAAGAATTACCAAAGACAACAGACAAAATCAATTTGCGAGCTTATTGTATGATTAAAATTACATATTATCTAAGTTTCTTCAGTACTTTACAGGCAAAACAACTTAAGTCCAGGACTAAAGTAGTTTTTCCCCTTAACCAAATATTTTTCTGCTAAGAAAAACTATACAAAAGTCGTGGATTAAAGTCATTCTGCTACTAAACGATGCCTCTCGCACACAGTAACATAATCATGCTCTCAACCCAAACCCCTAAAATTTGGACTTAAGTCGTTCTTCAAATTCACCATTCCAGTATATAGTCCTCTTTTCCTTTTGCAGGATATGATTTCTTTTGTTACTCTCTCTTGTGAAATTTTGTCTTTATGGCTTAGGATTATATCATTCTCACTACTTCAATTATCACACGATTGGGAATGGAAGAAGCTGAGAACCCAATACTCGAGAGTAATAATTGGGGGGGGGGGGGCTCACAACCAGAGTGGACCAAGTCCACTAGTGATCAGTTTGTGGATTAATACAATTTCGGATGAAGAAAACTTAAATTTATTCATTGCCATGACAAACAAAGTCCATAACTCATGTTACTCCACAGAGGGCAGCATTTCCTAAAGAAGGTGAAGGTTGATAAACGTGAGCCAGGAACTTTGAGACTCAGTATCTCAGAACTATTCCTGATGGACTTGGTCCACTCTGGTTGTGAACTCCTCAATTGATAATTTTATTTTCTGTTGTTGTTGTTGTTGTTGTTGTTGTCTAATGCCAGGCGTTTGACAATTAAGTCATTGTTTGTAATAGTAAACAGCTTCGGTACTTTTGGACGGACAGTCTGACATCTACCGGTAGCAGATAAAACTTATTGCCGACTGATACATTGCAGCCAATAAAACTAACTTCCAATTTCACCCACATGAGACGCACGTTGTTTTGTTGGATCAGCTGTTTACCGTCAGATCAAAATATGTAACCAGAAGAGAAAGTAAAGTGATTCATTCGAGACGTAGTTGTGAAGGTAATAATGATTATTTAATTCAAGATGGTGATAGTGTTATAGAGTGCCAGTGCTATTGAAATTTAAAAAAAATGGCGCCTGAGACTGTGGTTCAAATAAGATATTGTTGTATATCGTATGAAGAAACTATATTAGTTTCCCATCAGACAGAAGCAGAAAATTACACTCCAATGGTTCACTCAATAATACGAACTTTAGACACTAAAGGAGATAAAAAGCTATCATGTCCTGTGGATAGGTAAGACCTTGAATTACAGAAATACATTTAACATATTTTTGTTTATTATTTAAAGCTAATTTTTTATTCATAGGCCCTACTACAAGTTTGGTTATGATCTGCAGCTTTCAGGTTCACATCTTAATCGAAGATGGTATAGTATATACGTGTGTAACATATTTAACCAACAAACATTATCATCCATTCGCATTTCTGGAAAGTATGAAAGAAAGATTCCTCCAGATTCCAAGTCTTGTTAGCAGAGCTGTTACCGCCAGTGAAAATGAATTTGATAGAGACTTTCTTCCTGTCATTGCTTCGATAGTGGTAAGTGCAAACAGGCTTCTATTAGTTCTTAGTAGCCTACAATTCATTATTTAAAATTAAGTATGTAAAAATAATATAAGCGTAAAAGTACAAATAACTGTAGTTGTAATTATTTGTAGATTATGTCATACAATTCTTATGTTCAAGTTGAGGCCCTAAAGAGGGTGACAGTATTTATCGATTCTGCATTATTTCTAACTGGTTAGGCCTATACATGGTGGATAAATCTCAATCTCTGTTGCTGTCATCAGTTTTCCTATGGTCTTAGTTACTCACTAGTAATGCGCATTCGACACCTCGTAAAATAACACAGAAGCAACAGATAGGCAACAATATATTGCAAGTACGTCAAATTATAATCCAATTGAGATTGTAATGGAAATATGTATCTTTAGCAGAAAGGAACAGTCAGTGTCATCCTGTTGTGTTCCTTTATGTTCATTCTATGCTTTGAAATGACTGTATGTACTGCATATTTGGATTGATTTCATAAGAACGTTTGATTTGAAAACCAGTAGTAGGGAATGGTTATTATATAGCCTACATTATTCTTCATTGAGACTGAAATTTAATCGCGTTTTTCTCAGTTCCAGTATTGTGGGGGTTGGACTCTTTCTGCAGAATAATGCCCAATTGCATATAAGAATTTTATTTTAGCTGCGAAATCCTAAGAATGAATTACAAATAATTCGACACAGTTTCCTGTAGACATCCAGGACATCATATAGACCTAAACAATCTGTAGGTACCTTCTCTCATTTCTTGTTGTTGAAGTTTGTAAGACTCCAGACTTTATCATAAAAACAACATTTTAGTCACCCTGTAAACAGTAATATCATCAACAAACACCACAAGGATAGATGAGTATTGTGTTGCAGCTTTATACAGTCTATAGTTATCTAGGTCTTGTTTTCGGACTTTATTAACATTCGAAATCCATCATTATTTGTAAGCTAAAGTACAGTAGGTAGGCATTTAATCCATCTCTGCTTGTAATCTTTTCAGTCTGAATTATCTCAGTAACTTCCAGCTGTTAGGCTATGAATATACATCTTAATTCCAAAATTTATCTCGTTCAGAACATATTGACAGAGCTTAGAAATAACGTTTGTGCTGTTGTTATTGAACTTGATTGAACCACGTATTTTATATCCTTTCATTGTCATCCTCTTCCTGTTCAGTACCTACATACCTAGATTTGTTATGGGCATTACCCTATGTGGCTTTTTTATAACACGTGACACAGAAACTTCCAGCTTGCATTTTTTTTTTAAGTTCTACATTGCGAGAATCTCTAACAGGTTAGATTAGGTACCTATGTCTTGCATATACGAATTTATGACAGGTTAGGTTAGTTTAGGCTTTTGGTATGCCTTGCATTTACGAATCTGTGACAGGTTAGGTTAGTTTAGGCTTTTGATATGTCTTGTATAGCCCATACTAAGTGAAGTAAAATGTGCATTTCGCGTTCATTTTGAAGTGTTCTACCTCTTTATTTCACTGTTAAATAATCACTTTTAGGTTACCACACCGATCATTTCTTTCCAATTTTTAGCTATTTTCTAATATGTTTTCAAGTCAACTGACGCCCTATATGAATTCTTCCTACCTCTGAACATAATTTAATCAGGCTATTAAACATTATGTGAAATCATGTCGCGCCTGTTTCAGCTATCAAGATAATAAGGTTAAATTGTCCTTTCAAAATAAGGAAATTCCTGAACTTCCATTGCTTGAAATAGGAAGCGAGTCTTTGAATTGTTGGTTGTAGTTGATTCCCTTAGCTTTCTTATCGAAGTTGAGAACATTTCCAATCTTCATAGTCAAATTATATAGCCTAATAACAAATATGTATCTATATTTGCTCGTCATATTATCCCATTCGAAACCAGCATCAAGTACTTCTTTCTATCCCTTATCACAGAACGTCTTTATACTCATCCTCCTACACTGTAAAAATACCTCGCCTCTGGAATTCGTTACCTAATGATGTCAGGGACTGCCGACTTTATCACAATTAAAAATTAAATTGGAAGATTTTGTCTTAGTTAATGGTTTTTAGATATTGCTAGAAGTGTTAATTTGTGTTTTTTATTCTAGATTAAAATTGCAAGTTTCTTGTTTTTATTTTATTGGGTTATTTTACGACGCTGTATCAACATCTAGGTTATTTAGCGTCTGAATGAAATGAAGGTGATAATGCCGGTGAAATGAATCCGGGGTCCAACACCGAAAGTTACCCAGCATTTGCTCATATTGGGTTGAGGGAAAACCCCGGAAAAAACCTCAACCAGGTAACTTGTCCCGACCCGGGCCACCTGGTTTCGCGGCCAGACGCGCTGACCGTTACTCCACAGGTGTGGACCAAGTTTCTTGTTTATGCTAGTTAATTAGGATATAATTAATTACGATACTTAATCTCTCATCTGCAGTTTGTGTGACTGCAACCTGTGTATATTTTTGTGTGGCTTTACTTTGTTTATGGTGTGATTTTTCTTTTTATTTCTATTATTGTATTTGTATTTCTGGTGGTGTGGAAGAGAAGGCCTGATGGCCTTAACTACACCAGATTAAATAATTAAATAAGTTGAAAGCGTAAAGATGGTACTCTTTAGTTTAATTGTAAAGAATTTAGCTGCTTCAGAAAGGAATGGGGGTTTACATGTATTACGTCTAATCCTCATTGCCCAGAATTGAATGGTTTCGCAGAGAGGATAGTGAAAGTTATTCTTGAAAGCAAATGATTCAGCAAAGATCCTTATTTAACTCACCTTAATCATAAAAACTCCCTTCGTAGGAACATACAGTCTCCTGCATAGAACCTAATTGGTAGGAATTTTTGTACAAACATTCCCTGTTCTTTTAAACAGTTAATTCCAAAAATTACCACTATGTATGATAAAAACTTGATGTTATTGAAAAGACAGAAGGTATTATGGTAGAACTGCTTAGAAGCAAAGAAGATTTAGTGTGGGAAAGGAAATAATGTTTTAAAAATTACCAGATTCTCCCTGGTCTTTGAATATTCTCATCTTCTTTCTTTTCCCTAGATCCTTAGACCAAGTCCATGAGATTGTGATGTTTCAGAAAATGTATAGTTTTTGTTCCATCCAAATGTCTATAATGTAGAGTAAGATAGGATGTGCATTTCGTGCATTTCGGGAATAACTTCTTGGATTTATATTAAATTATTATATATTGCATAGTGAACACTAGTGAAGATCCTAAGTCATAAGGCCTATAAGTAGAAGGGAAAGGAGGAATATACAAGTGGGATGAAATTCATATTACTCCTCAAAGGAATAGGAGCAATGAGTTCTATCAACTCCAGTTCAGTGGTCAGTTTAAATGATGCTTGTTCTAATGATTAGTTCAACGCTACTCCAAAAAGAGAAACAAAGAACAGATTTAACTAAAACCAGGGAGAGTTGTTCATTGTCCAAGAAAGTTATAATGCTTACAGTTTGTAATGGAAAGTCTTTGTAGCTTTATTCTCTTCAAATCTAATCAACAATAACAACAATCCAGGTTGCCAGGCGACGATAGAAAACAAAAGACGCGAAAACAAATGAATGAGCTGTATAAACAATAATAAGAAAGACACTCTTTCAGTTTTCCCAATAACGGGACTGCCTTATTGGACAAAGCATAACAAACAAACAGAGTGAAAATAAAAACACTCTTTCAGATTTAAGTACCACAAGATAGGGGTGCCATTTGAAATTTCAAGGGGATGAGGGAGTGAAATTTAATGTGCAATTAAGACTGGTTTCAAACTTCACCCATAATGTCTAAATTGACGTGTTTTTTGTTTAATTAAATTAAATTTAAATTATATAGTTATTTAGACTGGGAAGTTTTGAAATGATAGCCCTGAGAGATATATATAGGCCTATACATACAATTGCTATGACCACAGGCTTCTGGTTTTAACTATATTTAGATTTAGAGGAAGATCTTTAATTTGGGACTCCACTTGCGTTGACACTCTAGCTCCATCTCACTTACTGAATACCTCCAGACGTGCAGCATCTGCTGCTGAATTAGCTGTGAAGAAGAAAGTCAATAAATATGCTCACCTTTTAGACAATTATATCTTTGTTCCCTTTGCTGTGGAGACCTTCAGTCCTTGGAGTCATGACGCTAAAGTTTTGGTATCTCAAATCAGCAAAATTTTGATCTCTATTACTGGTGATCGCCGTTGCAGTACTTATTTGCGTCAACATTTAAGTATTGCTATTCAACGCGGAAATGCAATGAGCGTTTTGGGTACTCTTCCAGAGTCCAGCCCTTTGGACGAACTTATTATCTCTATGTAAATGTTTATATTTAGTTTTTATATATTTGTAACGGTGAAAATATTGTTAATAAAAAAAAAAAATATTTTTTTCATAAATGTATATTATTTTTGGGAGTGTTTTTGCATATGCAAACATATTATTAATTTCGTTATAACTTTTATATCACATTTATAAAGGTAAACACGCTTTGAAATATTTAAGTGGGAAAATCGTCGTATCTCGGTTATTTTGACAAATTTTATGTACATTTTATTGATAAATGATTTAATTGCATTAAGGCCTACTAATAATAGAACATTTTAATAATAACATATACATAAAAACCGCTACATGAAAGTACCCCGAAAGAGCAAAGCTCGTGTTTGGGGACAGTTCCATTTTGATAGGAAGAATTGAAAATGACATACAATTTTACATTCTTCACTAAACCTATCTATTTTTTCTGAATTAAAATTTAAGATTCTGATTACACAGATTATACATAGCCTACTGGTAATTCACAAAAATAGAAATCTCTGCTGTTTCTAAAATAAAATTTAAAATTCTTGCACTAAGATCATATTCTTAAGAAGAGTAGATAGAAACATACATAAATATACATACTTTGTAGACAAAATACTTAAGAAAAAAGATCACATAAAGATGATAATAATGAAGTTAGTAATAATAATAATAATAATAATAATAATAATAATAATAATAACAATAATACTAGCAATAACTGAGTGAAAAAAGAGACTATGTTGAGATTGGTGTTGGATTAATATTAACTTATTATTAGTAGTATAATTAGAACAGGTCATGTTGATATAGTAACAAGGATAAGACAGAGAAAATATACTTAGGATAGAAATAAATTTGTTTTACAATACATGGTACATATAAAACAGGGAGTCCACACCTGTGGAGTAACGGTCAGCGTGTCTGGCCGCGAAACCAGGTGGCCAGGGTTCGAATCCCGGTTGGGGCAAGTTACCTGGTCGAGGTTTTTTCCGGGGTTTTCCCTCAACCCAATACGAGCAAATGCTGGGTAACTTTCGGTGCTGGACCCTGGACTCATTTCACCGGCATTATCACCTTCTTATCATTCAGACGCTAAATAACCTAGATGTTGATACAGCGTCGTAAAATAACCCAATAAAATAAAATAAAAAATAAAACAGGGAACTCTGTCACATAAATTGTTTAATTCTGGATCTGAAAATTTCATTGCTCAAAGTAGTCAATTCTGAATGAAATTTTACTATCGAATTATATAGATATGGACCATAATTTGTACTGTGTAGTAAAGCAGCAGATGTGAAACATTAGGTTCAACTAAATTAAGAAATTCATTTCGTCTTGTATTATGATCCTGTGCTGAGCTACAAATTTCATTCTATTTTTATGATAGAATTTCATTAAAGAGTAGGCTATTTATAAATTTGGTCAATTCTAAAAACATTCAATTCAGAATGGATCAAATTTGTTGGATAATCCAGTCGCCTTTTCAAAAAAATTTTGATTATACGTTTTTGCAGTTTTTGTAATGCCTCCCCATCCAGTTATACCATATTGGATAACAGATTCAACTATAGCGAAATAAACCAAACGTAATACATGAGTAGGCAAGCAATGGCGAAGGTTTACAAATTTGTAAATTGTTGTAAACTTCAGTTGCACAATATGCCTTCTGACATCCCAATAAAAGCTATCAGTTCTTTCCCATTTGTATTAAACTTTCACAGCTGGTGGACATTGTTTGCAGTGTTAGTTTTCTTACCGAGGGTGCACATAGGTAAATTCTTCTTCTTCTTCTTCTTCTTCTTCTTCTTCTTCTGCAGACAAGGTTTAGACCTTTTAGACCTGTTCCGAGGCTAAAAACTGTCCATCTTCTATGTGGTCAGCCCCTGTCTCTTCGTCCCCTGGGTCTATAATGTAGTGCTTGCCATGAATATCTTGAAGGTAGCATCTTCAGTATGTGTTCCGTCCATTTCTTCTGTTGCTGTTGTATCTCCACTACTAAGGTCATTTCCCTCAATTGTTCTCTTATGTCTATGTTTTTCAATCTATCTCTCCTAATCACACCGCATAGGGATCTCATAAACATCATTTGGGAGTCTCAAGTCGTTGTTTGTCTCGTGATCGCATTGTCCATGTTTAGTTGGCATACTTAAGGAGTTAGGTACAGATTACAGCAGTAAAATTTTTTAAATATTCAACATTTTTTTCCTCCATTACTGTATCCTGTACAGTAATGAAAATTGGTATGTATAAAACACTATCCTTCTGCTATATGAAAAAAATATTTTTACGATTTAAAAAAAATATATTTATATTCTTTTTTTCAAAATTCAAAACGGAGGTAGTTTACTGTGTCGTGATGAAGCATTTCCCTCATATCTCTTAAACTTGATAACTTTTTCATGTTCTCTCTCTTTTATTTTATTGCTGAAACTCATGTTTACAATATCACGCTCTTTCAAATACATTCCTTAATAAATAATACTTTTTTTTTTATTTTGTGTTAGAAGAAAATACTAATATTTGACCATTTTTTTAAATGAATTTATTTTTTATCAGACTATCTATCAAAGGTAGAGAAGTGATCTTGCATCATATTGTAGATATGACATGCATAAATACACACAAAAAAATGCATCATAGAATGTTGGATAGTTTTTGAGTTATGCAGGAAACGCTTCATCACTGCACAGTGAACTGAATTTTGAAAAAAAAAATGTAAATAATATTTTTAAACCGTAAAAATATTTTTTTCATATAGCAGAAGGACAGTGTTTTACACATACTAATTTTTATTATTGTACAAGATACAGTAATGGAGGAAAAAAGTGTTGAATATTTCCAAAATTTTACTGCTGTAAGCCGTACCTAACCCCTTAATAGTTGGTTTTGACTCTGTATTATATTGATGGTGTTTGGGAAAAGATAAGTCATAGAAATGAGTTTTGAGATAAATGAAAATTAAACTTCGGAACCTTATTGCAAATAATTTTCTACACAAATAAAACATAACGAATCATATATATATATATATATATACACACACACACACACAGACACACACACACACACACATTTATTGCACACCCACATGTAAAATTTAACTTGCATATTTACCTGGAGAACAAAACTTTAGTTGCATAAAAAACGACTTAACCCCCTCTATCCGAACACCATCGATATAATCTTTGCCTTATTTCTTTTCTCATACTCGTACCAAGGTTCCTTTTCATACAGCCATTCAACTTATTGTAATTATTTATATTCTCTTCTAAATCTATGTTCATTTCTATTGCTGAAATTTTACAACCCAGATACTTAAAATTCGAAACCTGTTCATTAATCTCATTGTCAATGACTGTTTTTACTCTCATTTGTTCTCGTCGTAACATTGCATTGCCATGCTCTTTGTTTTATTGTAGGAAATTTTCATATTATACCTATGTTTTCATTACTTATGGCTTTTAAGGAACTCATAGCTTCATTGCTGCCCTCACATAAGCCCGCTATTGGTCCCAATCCTGAGCAAGATAATCAGTCTCTACCATCATATCCCACCTCCCTCAAATCCATTTCTATTCTCCCATCTACCTCTCGGCCTACCCAAAGTTCTTTTTCCCTCCAGCCTCCCAACTAACACTCTATATGCATTTCTGGATTTGCCCATACGTGCTACATGTCCTACCCATCTCAAACATCTGGATTTAATGTTCCTAATTATGTCTGGTGAAGAATACAATGCATGCAGTTCTGCGTTGTGTAACTTTCTCTATTCTCCTGTAACTTCATCCCTCTTAGCCCCAAATGTTTTCCTAAGCACTTTATTCTCAAACACCATTTAATTTTGTTTTTGCAAACTGTAAATCATCTTCTGTTTCCACTAATGATACTTGATCATCTACGAATAGTAAAGTGTTTATTTTCTTTTTACTTGTCAATTTGATAATTTTCGGGTCCACACCTGTGGAGTAATAGTCAGCACGTCTGGCCGCGAAACCAGGTGGCCCGGGTTCGAATCTCTGTCGGGGCAAGTTACCTGGTTGAGATTTTTTCTGTGATTTTCCCTCAACCCAATACGAGCAAATGCCGGGTAACTTTCGGTGCTGGACCTGGGACTCATTTCACCGGCATTATCACCTTCATTTCATTCAGACGCTAAGTAACCTGAGATGTTGATACAGCGTCGTAAAATAAGCCAATAAAATGAAATTATACCTTTCGGAACAAAACTTCTCCAAATTTTCAATGCTTTCTTTATACAAATATCGAACAATAAGGATGACAGTTCACAATCTTGACGTAGGCCTTTATTTGTCTTCAGAACTGTAGATTGTTCTATCCTTCTTTCCATGGGAATGCATAGTTTTGTAATTACATATAAAGATTTGATGGCATTAATTAAATTATTAGGTATATTATATGATTTCAATGTATCCCATAATTTTGTTTGATCAACTCTGTCATATGCTTTCTGATAATCTAGAAACAAAAGGTATGTAGGTAGTTTGAATTATCTTCTTTGTATTAATTGTTTTATTGTAAATATTGCATCTATGCATGACCTTCCCTTCCTGTTCCCATTCTCTTGTGTTTCGGTTTTGTTGTGTGTGGTGACACAGTTGCATGTCATCTTATCATGCCTCATTTCATACAAAAAATCTCTCCTAACCCCACCTACAAATTACATTGTTTCTTTAAAGACTTAGTAATTAGTTTTTCAATTGCTACTGATATGGTATGTACTTTTCGTGTTTAGAAAAACAGCACATTTCCTATTATGTCTTCGAAAACCTGTTTTCAGACTGAGTACTAATTAACTTAACGTTCTAGGCGCCATAAAGAGGTTCTTTGTCCTGCAACCAATAGGATGAGATTCAGACATTCGCATTTGTTTGTATGAAATGATTATTAATATTATTTCACACTAATATTGTAGTTTGTAGTATGTCGAATTACCTGTACTGTGTGGCATATCACAAATAATAAGCTCTCTGCATTTAACCAGAATCTGCGAGTAACTCGGTAGAGAGCTGGGTTTCCACATAGCAGTTTCTCTACAGACTACCCAGTACTAAAGATGTGTGTGATCTATAACCTATTAGCTGACTAAGAAAGAATTCCAATGCCATGTTTCGGTTTCAAGGTTGGATTTATGTCATCACATACTATAGCAGTTGTACTTGAAGTAAACATCTGCATCAAACTTTGGTAGTAAATGTGTGTGCATGCAGCCAGTTTTATTTTAGGTAGGCCTATATTTGCTGGGTGGTCATTCGTGTAATTTGTAGTTCATTTGTTTTTTCCTCCATGGCACAGAAATGACCATTGCAGTTTTAGTCATCTGGTGGGATCGTGAAAACAGCGAACGCCAGTAGAAGTAGTTATCCCCACCCTCGTCGCTCAGCACCTCGCTCGCCTGCTCTCTCTCTCTCTCTCTCTCTCTCTCTCTCTCTCTCTCTCTCTCTCTCTCTCTCTCTACTATCTGTCCCGCTTCGGTGGATCACTGCCTACCGCCTCGCACGTATTTCATAACACTTACTAATACACAATACAATGAAATTAGGGCGCATTAGACAACAGCCCAGTACACGTCTTCGGTACGGCTCATCACAACACGTGGTTCCGTCTGTACACGAAGCTGAACACGGACATAATGAAGCTCTACCAGCGCGCGTTAACACTTATGGCACCCCCGCAGTCAACCCCTACTAAGCTAAATTCACAATCCCGACACTTTCTACCCACGCTATTCGGTCATTGTCCTCCGCGCCATTCCATCATTGTCCCCTTGAACATAAATAGATTCATTTTCGCCTTGGTAGCCTAGAGGTCTAAAGTGTGACCAAAAAGCATGCGTGCAATTCGTTAGGAAGATATTCGGATCGAATACTAGCCCCTGCGAAGTCATAAGAAAAGAAAAGAGAGAGACAGGAAGCAAGGAACAGAAAAGGAGAGAGAGAGAGGACGAAGTTCCTCTTTTACTTCGTAGATACCGCATTCACTCTTTTTGTTCCACTTTCCTCCACTAGATGTCACCCCCACCCTAAACCCCTATTTCCACTCTTTCCTGCTAGAGTGTGTGGTGAGCTTGTAGGGGAAAAGTGGAAAGGGGACTGGGCGGAGCTTAGCGTTCGCTGTTTTACGATTTGCCCATCTGGTGAGTTCTGGTTGACGTTAGAAGAATATTTGGTTATTATGTGATAAGTTGGCAGCGATAACAGCTGTTACAGTCTGCAGAAAATCCTCGTGATATTTACATTTGGAGGAGGTATTTGAAAAATAGGATATATTGTATTGTTTACGAACAATCTTAGTGAATTAAAAATAGTATTTGAGTTTAAATAATCGAATATCACGAGACAGGAAATAGAATAAAGATAATGATATTATTTTATTATTATTATTATTATTATTATTATTATTATTATTATTATTACGTATTATTTATTTGTCGAAGGTCAAGTACATTTGAAAGAGACATCATTAAAGATTGCATATTAATAATGACATTCATTTAAAATTGTATCTCTTCAGTCATCACACTTAAGTTTACATGATATACAGATATTGGACTCATAAGTAATGTCGATTTTGGAGCAAAATTTTACGTGAAGTGTATTGTAACAAGAAATTATCTAATCTTCAAAGTAAAAGCCATTAGTTTCTATGACCTTGAGCTACCTTACAGCGAGGTTTGTTATGCTGCGACAGTATGGTGATATGATGAATTCGGTGATACCTATTTCAACAGCTTCTAAGTTTTGGAAATTTCTCCCTCGCAAGAAGTGGGCCACAAATCACACCAGATGGTAATCTGAAGGCACAAGATTAGGGGGTATATAGCGTATTGTGTGGTAGCAGTTCGATTCCTCCCAATTCACGTGTTTTTTCCGTGGTTGTTTGGACTATATGGGTTCTCACATTGTTCTGTGTAAGAGAATTTTATTTCGATTAACTAATGCCACGTACCTCTCCTTAAAAACTTCATGAACATGTTCTAGCTGTTGAGAATAAAACCCCCAGTGAATCACGTCTTCAGAATTCCACCAGACACATAATATTACTTTCGGGCCGACTTGATTTTATTTGACAACTTTGGCAGGCTGATGTGGATCGAGCCACTATTTTGAGGTGTCAGGGTTGCGGTAATATACTCATTTTTCATCACATGTGACAATTCTTCTGATAAATCTATCATCCATAGAATTAGTGACAAGCTGGCAACAGATATCTACTCTGTGTTGAGATGCTAGTTCATGAGGTTCAGATATATAACGTCCATATGATTTTCTAAGCATCTTAATGTGTCAATGTATTATATCTTTTGAAGCACCAACTTCTAACAATATGAGTACTTTTTTTGTGGATTATCTTCCAAAACTCTGCGTGTATTCTCAGTATTCCACACCTTAGATCTTTCAGAACGTTGTAAATCTTAATGTCTCTTCCTCCATTATTGCGCTGGAACTATTATTGTGCTAAACTCTCACTAATGACACCTTCATTCTCGACTTCACATATTATTCAAGCCACGGGAGCAGCTTTATAATCTTGTTTCCAGTAGTGCTTTAGAAGGACTCTTCAAAAGCGACATCAAGCACTTCTTTCTATCCCTCATCATAGAACGTCTTTATACTCATCTTCCTATACTGTAGAAATACCTCGCCTCTGGAATTCGTTATCTAATGACGTCAGGGATTGCCGGACTTTATCACTATCCAAAATTAAATTGGAAAATTTTGTCTTAGTTGATGTTTTTAGGTAATGCTAGAAGTATTGATTTGTTTTTTTTTTCTTTTTCTTTTTTAATCTAGATTAAAATTATTGCAGTCCCGCGCTGTGGCATCGCGGTCTAAGGCATCTCGCCTAGGACTCGCGTTACGGAATGCGCGCTGGTTCGAGTCTTCGTGGGGGAAGAAATTTTCTCATGAAATTTCGGCCAGTGTATGGGACCGGTGCCCACCCAGCATCGTGATGCACTTGGGGAGCTACGATAGGTAGCGAAATCCGGTTGCGAATACCAGCTATAACGGCTGGGGTGGGGGGGATCATCGTGCTAACCACACGATACCTCCATTCTGGTTGGATGATCGTCCACCTCTGTTTCGGCATGTAGGCATGAGGCCAGCAGTCGGCTGGTCACTCTAGGCCCTTCACGGGCTGTAGCGCCATGGATTATTATTATTATTAAAATTATTGCAAGTTTCTTGTTTATGTTAGTTAATTAGTTAGGATACAATTAATTATGATACTTAATCACTCATTTAAAGTTTGTGTGACTACAACCTGTGTATATTTTTGTGTGGCTTTACTTTGTTTATAGTGTTTTTTTCTCTCTCTCTTTATTTCTTATGTTGCTTTACTTTGTATATAGTGTATTTTTTTTCTGTTTATTTCTGTTATTGTATTTGTATTCCTGGTGTTGTGGAAGAGAAGGCCTGGTGGCCTTAACTACACCAGAATAAATAAATAAATAATCTAACTATATTATTGTTTCCATTTTATGTTATTTGTATTAACAACAATTTACGACTGTCACATGCTCACAATACGCAATAACAACCATAACATCCTCTAAATTGCATTGTCCAACTAAAGAAAATCGTTAAAATCTTATAAAATAAACTTTAAAAGCCCAGATTACTTATGAGACCATTTAATAAATTCATTAAATGAATAAAATGGCCTCTCCAGCAACCAGTTATAAATTACATTTTTATTATTATTATTATTATTATTATTATTATTATTATTATTATTATTATTATTATTTAAATTTTACTTTAGGAGCTGTTACAGCATTTACAGGAATTATTATTATTTTCTTTAATTAATGGTGTGCACTCGACTTGCGTCATTCACCAAAGTGTCGCAACAAGGTGAACTGTAAGTAATGTCATAATTTCAGTGGGGTTATTCTTTTAGATATTTCAAACAAAAAGGGTTAATACAATTTTGCTCGTTTTTGCTTCCTTTTTGAGATAAAAATTGTGTTCTGTAAAAGCCAATGATTGAATTCTCAATACCTACTCAGTCAATTTAAGAGAGCCGTGTATTATGATAATAAATTATTAAAACAATTTTAGTTTTGTCCTTTAAATGTGCAGAAATTTCATCCTAACAAATTTAACTTTTCGTTCTGCAAAGAAATTTTACTAAGTTACATTTGTTCGGATCAAATTTCTGCAGAAATATTTCTTGAAGGAGTAGGTAAAAGATCCTAGACTATGTTGTTGATGTAGGTCTTTAAAACATTCCAGTAAAAGAATCATGCAGATATTTAATTAATTATACATTTTATTAAGTAAATGCTTTACAGTTGCAAAAAATAATTATGCAAATTTGATATTATTTTACCGGTTATTATTAGCTATTTTAATATTCTGAATAGTTGTTTTATAAAGTGTAATGTATGTAGGCTATATTAAGCATGAAAAGTTTTGTTCATTTACCTTTTATAGTAGCTGAGATATAAAAAAAATGAATTTCACTAAATTTTTGCATTTCAGTGTGTACCTCTTCCCTTAAAAATCCCATGATATACCGTAAGTGTAAAACGTGAGTAGTATTGAATAAACTAAATAAAAAAATATAAATTATTTTAATGTACCGAAGTACAGATGATATTTCCATGCAGATATTCTGCGTCATCATACGATGAAAGAGTAATGGAATGGAGAAAAATTCTCTCCGGCACCGGGATTTGAACCCGGGTTTTCAGCTCTACGTGCTGATGCTTTATCCACTAAGCCACACCGGATACCCATCTCGGTGTCGGACAGAGTGGGAACTTAAACTGAGACGATTCTGTCCGACACCGAGATACCCATCTGGTGTGGCTTAGTGGATAAAGCATCAGCATGTAGAGCTGAAAACCGGGTTCAAATCCCGGTGTCGGAGAGAATTTTCCTCCGTTCCATTACTCTTTCATCGTAAATAAAAAAAAGTAACGCTGCAAGCTGGAAGGTCGCAAGTTCGATTCCCGATGGAGTCGTGGATTTTTCCAGTGTTCTAATCATTCCAGCCGCATTATAGCCCTGGGGTATACTCATCCTGTAACAGAAATGAGTACCAGGGACATTTCCTTGGGTGTAAGGGTGGCGGGCACGTAGGACTGACATGCCGACTGCCATTAAATTAATGTTGATTGTCTGTAAAAACATGGAATCCTTAACCTCACGCCACCCTGTGGGCGGATTTGGTCTGTCATGGGGTTGATTTTACTTTTAGATAAAATATTATGCCCGATATAAATTGTTTGAATTCCGCTTCCGAGAACAGAGTTGTTTCACATGGACACAAATAAGATAAACAAGACACGACCAAGACACAAGATTCTTTTTTCACACTTTGCTTGAATGTACTTAAATATGGATATGCCAAGACTATGGCAATACGCAGTATTAGCTCTTATGAAGATTACTTCTTATCATCTCAATGTATTGCGAAACTGCTGACAATCTTTGTAACACGCAAAATCCTTCGACTATTCTAAATACAGTACAGACAATAGCAGTGAAATAACCTTGATAAAGAGATGGCATCGCATTCCAATGATCCCATTGTTGAGAGTTCGGTTGGCATGTCCATGTTGATTCATCCTTAATGGCACTAGACACGAAAGCTGCTCTAGTACAGTCACTTGTCATTCAACTGGGACAGTATGGTATTCGCAATGGCTGGAATATCTAATCACCTTCGTACGGTATAGTGAGTATCAGAGATGGAGTGTGGGACAAGCCACGAGCATTTTAAGTTACTGATACAGTACTCATTAGACTAACGAGGACGACATAATGATGTCATTCGGAGTGCTTAAAAAATTACAAAAAAATAACCTTTATTGAGCCACCAGCGTGGCTCAGTCGGTTAAGGCGCTTGCCTGCCGGTCTGAAGTTGCGCTCGGGCGCGGGTTCGATCCCCGTTTGGGCTGATTACCTGGTTGGGCTTTTTCCGATGTTTTCCCCAACCGTAAGGTGAATGCCAGGTAATCTATGGCGAATCCTCGGCCTCATCTCGCCAAATACCATCTCCCAATTCCTCTACATAGAACAGATACACCGCTGTGACTTTATTTAACTTTAAAAGAATATGTTAAGAAATCTGATACCCTTCCATCATCATTATCATCATCGTCATCATCATTGTGTGCACTACAGCTCAAGATGGGCCTTGGAATCTTCAATAATAATATTTCTCTAAGTCTCCCATCACTGCTCCTTTCTCCTCCAATTCCTATTTCCTGTGGTGGTCAAGTTGTCTGTCACATAATCCAGCCATCCGGTCCCCCACGTTTCCTGTAGCCCCCTGTTTCATTGAATAGAAGTCTTTTGGGCATTTCGTATTATTGAATGTGGAGTACATACAGTATATGGCAGCCATTGGCAAATTTGTACTTACGATGACATCATTGAACGCAAGCTGCAATACATATGAAGTAATATCAATCGAGGGTACAGAGCGCTCCGTTCGGATTCAATGGCAGAGTCTCAACATACGCATCTGACGTAGACTATAGGTTAATGATCTAGAGATAGACAAATTATTTAGTTCACTTTAATTTTTACTGCGCCACAACAACCTAAGAAAATACGTCACAATTTTCCACTCTTAATACAACTCTTAAATTTTCGTCTGTTAGTCACGATCTTTGTTTAGATTTTACAAGTTTTCATTGAGAAACAATTGTTCGGAAATATACTGAATGTAAAGAAATCGACAAAATTTCACATACAAAATTGGCAAATTATTCAGTTCAGTTACTGAAAAGAACTTTATTCTACACTTCGACAGCTAGGCTTAAATTAAGAGTATTCTGAGACAGCTCTTGTCTCGCGTAATAGTTGAAGTCAATTGCAGTTTGCAACTTTGGTTTGATTAGATATGTCGTACTCCTGTATCGAACACCTGTCCAAATATTGTTCATAAGATAAAACATCCTCTTTGTATGAGCATTACTACTTGGTATGCAGCTGGGTAACTTTCGGTGCTAGATCCCGGGCTCATTTCACCGGCATTATCACCTTCATCTCATTCAGACGCTAAATAACCTAAGGTGTTCATAAAGCGTCGTAAAATAACCTACTAAAATAATAAAAAAAATACTTTGTATGCATAGAACAAAATTAGCCGTTTTTTTAATTATAATATTAATATTGTTTGATTTTAAACAGGTGAGCATTAAAAGTTATTCCCTGCAAGCATTACCTTCCAAAAAGATGCACATTTCAGTGCATCTCTTGAACAACAAAATTCATCATATAAACAATCATCATTCACGGCAAAATCAAATGTTTAGAATAATGATTTTTACATTGCAAAAATAAGAGAGAAAGGTGCTCGAAGAGAAGAAAAATATGGGAGCTGGGAGACTGTTAAAAATTAGGGACAAATACTGGAGATCCTGGAAAATATTTAAAGTCATATTTCGAGTCCCATCTGTTAATACAGATACAAGTTGCTGTATGTTCAGATTCATTTCTTCTATAGATTTTTTTCATGCTATGAAACCGCATATTTATTATGTATTCACTCTGACGATGCCATGAAATCATTGTATTTCCTATGGCTAATAAATTATCTATCTATCTATCTATCTATCTATCTATCTATCTATCTATCTATCTATCTATCTATCTATCTATCTATCTATCTATCTATCTATCTATCTATCTATCTATCTATCTATCTATCTATCCATCCATCCATCCATCCATCCATCCATTGATCTATCTATCTATCTATCCATCCATCCATCCATTGATCTATCTATATGTCTGTGTCTGTCTGTCTGTCTTGGAATAACTCTTCTCCTGTTTCCTGTTATAGTGCAATGACATCAAACAAATATTCTTATACAGAGAGATCCTTCGTAACTGTACAGGTGAACATTAGCTGTTCTACTATATCAATAATTATGTTTCCACCTGAAGCGAGAGAATGGACCACAGATTGATGCATCTTTGATTTTATTTCTTGTTTAGCTAGTGTTTCAATATCCCTTATCCTCCTTTTTATTGTTCGTGTGAATAATTTCATAGGTACTGTTAAAAACATCAGATTATTCGGGACAAATAATGTTAACAACCTTATTCAGTTTTAATGAAGTCTCCATCATAGCACTTCAATGATTTTGCGATTTCCAAAGCAATAACATAACTTGCATGAAGTTTCCTTTGATTCATATCTTGTTTCATCATATTATAGTATTGGAACTATTATTTGAATTTAGTTTTTCATTAATATTTTTAATTGCTTCGCCCCTCCAAGCCCTACATTTCAGTTTACAATTCATGCTTACCTATGATTTCGTGATAATCATTAGGACATGTGTCGTAATGTGGTTTTTGATTTATAAGTGCCTATTAGAATTTTAGATCACACGAGACATTTATATTGCCACCATGTGCACAACAAATACTGTTCCTCCCACTTTTTCTTAAACACACATTTCCGAACAGACGAAAGTTTTGAGAAGGAAGCAACCTAAATCTAAGCACTGATAGATGCTTATGTAGGCTACCAATACTGGAGTTGTAGGGGAGTTGGATGGAAGGGAGGGGGTGAACCAAAGCTAGTTTACTGCACTGCCCGTACGATGTCACTATTGCTAGTAATCATAATTACATTTTTGTCGATTCCTGGTGTATAGGGTCATCTAAAGATGTAATAAAATATTACTGCTTCAAAAGAAAGCACTTAGGGTAATGTTGAGCAATAAAATTACTGGCACAGAAAAACTTGTAAACCACTTTTTAGTCGACTAAGAATAATGACAGTGTACAGCTTATACATTTATTCATCTTTAATTTATATTAAGAATAATAAATAGCAGGGTTATAATAAAAGTTGAGATATTTGCACAAATTATGACAAGAAATGAATTAGGTATTAACACAACCCAGTACAAACTTAATGTAGGTATAAATACATGTTTTATGAATGGAGTTAATTTTTACAATAAACTGTTCTTATCACTTAGATCTTTGCCTAATGCTAAATTTAAACATGTCATTCACAGATGGTTTTTTTAGTATTAAGGGATTTATGGATTGTGAAATGGATCTGTTTGTAAATATTGTAAATTTTTGACGTTGTATTTGTTAGTTTTTGATAATACTGACCTCTGACAACGAAATTATTTATTTTATTTTAGTAAAAATACATAATAGGATTATTTTTCTGTCATAGAAATATGGAAAGTTTGTAATCTTTGGAATAATTTTTAATATTTAGTATTTATTTATTTAATCTGGTAGAGATAAGGCCATCAGGCCTTCTCTTCCCCTCTTACCAGGGGTTACAACTACAATATGAAGAATACAATAATTACAATTAATATTAAATTTACAATTACAATTACAATAAAAATCAAAGTACGAAAAGCTTACCTGATTAATAAAGACTAGACAATATTGTAGAAGTTAAGAACAAAAAAATATATATATTGGTAATACTGTTTGGAACTAGAACTTGTATAAAATTAGTTCGTATAAGAGCAAGTTGTAAGAGTGGAATGGAGATTTTAAAATAATTTTATGAGTTTTTTTTTTTTTTAGTATGAATACAATATTGGGCGTGGTGACAAAGTGTCGAAACTTCGTGCCCAGGTAGAAGATGTGAAACAAGTCATGTTGGAAAATGTTGAGAAAGTTATGGAGCGTGGAGAACGGTTAGATGACTTGCTATCCAAGACTGAAGATCTGGAGTCCCATGTAAGTATCACTCAACAATTTCTGTTTTTCTGTTAGTTATTTACATGTAAAGTAAAAATTTAAGTGAAATCATCATCATCGTCCTAAAAAGTATTGGGTCTAATGGCCCATTACTGTCTCAAGTCATCTCTTTAAAGGTCTTCCTAGTGTTCTCTACCCTCTTGGGCAGTAGGTAGAAATGTGACTAGGAATGCGAGTCCTTTCCATGTGGTGAACATATTGCTGCCAGTTAGTTCTGTAACTATAGATGTAATCCAAAATAAAAGATATTTCAAGTGAAATTATTTTTAAGAAGTATAAATGAGGAGCTCATTTTCAAAACGTGTCTTGTCCACCTGATAACGAAAATGAGCTTTCTGTGCCCATGCATTCTTATAACTTTACATACAATTATCATGATTTGACTCCAGAACGCCTTCTAAATCACTAAAATCTTGGGTTAAAAGTGACTATTGGAATCAAACTGACTCTTGTCCACAGCAAAATTGTGACAAAATATTAGTTTCAGTTTTGAAATAAAAGAGTCTCATGCTCCCAGTTGATTCTAAATGCACCCAATCTCTTTGGTTTCATAATGTCTCTTGCCTAGCTGGTAAGAAATTTTAGACCTAAAAATGTTTTTCGTGATTTCCCACAAAGTTATGGGAATGGACAAAGGTCGTTTTGAAAATATGCTCCTCATTATCAAAATACCGAACATGGTTGTGTAATGATTAATTAGGCCTATTATCTTTTCCGTCTTGTATGTGGGAGGTCTCGAGGTTTGATCCCAGATGCCAGCAATTCTGACTTGAGTTTTTCATGGTTAGGCCTACCGAAGTCCCTTCAGGCAAATGCTGGATAGTATCAATTTAAAGGACAACAATTCGACTCCTTCCCATTCCTAATTAACCCTTCGCCATCACTGCTCATCTGTCATCTACTGTGATATGTCCACCTTCTGTCTTTAAGTATTGCACCCAGCAAAACAAAAAAAAAAAAGTACTCTCCGTAGGTAAGATGGTGAATCATATCAATGTGGAGAAAGCCGAAAACATAAATATCAAACTGTGCCACAGATATCAAAATTATGTCGCATTTTTGCCAAATTTTAAATTTCATTCTTATATTACATACTCATTTAGTCACAACAGGTTCTTCATGTATAGTATATAGGTATTGGGTGATCCATATTAATGTCCCTCTTTTTATGCATTATGGTTCTATCACTAATGACGTTACTTGTGGAATGCACTATGATCCTTGCCATTTAAGATTTCTACATAAACACCAGCATTAGCAGCACATTTTTGCATGCAAGGTTGAACGTTTCTTACAGTTTGTTTTTGTATGTCTCTTCACACTTGCGCACACTTCTCCCTAATCATAGCTTCCAACATGTCCAAATCACGCGGTTTTCTGACGCACACTTTCTCTTTGATGTACTCCCAGAGGAAGAAGTCCAGTAGGTTTAAGTCTGGACTTCTTGGCAGCCACTCAACATTTCCGCGACATTTGATAACCCAGCCAGGAAATGCACTGTCAAGCCATGCCTATGATATCAGCGCGAAAAGGGGCGGTGCTCCATCATGCATGAAGTATACATCATTCACATGGTCCCCAGGTTGCAACAATGGTATGAACGAAAGTTCGTAGCACGTGCATTCATTATAGATCATGAAGAATGTATGGGTCAAGAAGAGTATAATCACTTCGTGGAGTAGTGGTCAACATGTCGGACTGCGAAACTGCGGGCCCGGGTTCAAATCCTGGTGGGGGACACGTCATCTGGTTGAGGTTATTTCCGGAGTTTTCTCTCAACCCATTATGTGAAAATGCTGGATAATATTTGGCACTGGACTCTAGATTCATTTTGCTGGAATTATCATCTTCATTCACTCATCGCAGTTGATAAAGCATCGCAAAATAAAACAATTAAAAAGGATAAGAAGATGAAGAAGAAGAAGAGTATCATCACGCATTCTCACGCACAGTGACTGAGGGACATGACTGCAATTTTTCAATTGTAACAGCCGGATTTCTGCATTAGAGGCCCAGCAATGGGTAGATATGGCTACTGACGAATCCACCCACATGGAACACTGCTTAATCTGATCACAGAATATTACTCAAGATATCTGCTTCCTCTTCCATCCATGTTAGCATGGATTCAAAGAACTTCATTCTGATGTCACAGTCTTCTAATGTCAACACTTGAACAAGATATGATTTCCGAATTCCCGCTGTTATTGCCTCAGATACTTTTTGGGATTTAGTCCAAACAATGTATAGCATCAGCTTTAGCCTCTTCTGTGTCAACTGTCTTTGGACACTGGCACCCTTCTGCTGAGTAAGCGAACCCATACACATCAAATTCGCGTGAAGTCTTTTAATTGTTTAGACGCTCAATATTGCGTGTCTTCCCTTCTCCCATTTCCTCCATCTCTGCACCATAATTGGCGACTGCCACACCTCTATTCTAACTGCAAGAAGAAAGAAATGGATAATTGTGCTTCCCTTTTGACTTTTCATGGTTGGCCCTTCAACAAACAAATAACTTGTAAAATTATGTAACAGCATAAAAGAGAGTATAGTGTAACAGTAAAATTTTGATCTGACATCATTACTGAGAGAACTGTATTGAGATAAAAAGGAGAACATAATTATGATATGTAAAGAGATATAAAAATTAAATATCAAGAAGTTGATACTTTTCTCATCATCATCATCATCATCATCATCATCATCATCATCATCATCATGGATTAGGAAACTCTGATGTTCCAACTTAAGCTTTCCATCTGTCTCATTCGAAAAATTCAAATTTCGAAAATTGAAAATTCGAAATGTGGATGACCAACATATCGTCTTCCTGTTGGTCTGTAAAAGAGTGCCTGTTTTGGAATTCTTTAGCTCTCCATTCTTAATAATTATGTTCGGTTCAGCAAATTCTGTAATCTTGTATCTTTCCTTCTACAGAAAATATAGGCCTACTTAGTTCTGTTCTTATTTGGTCATCTATAATTTGTCCAGTCTTTACTGTCCTGAGAAATTTCGTTCTTGATGAATAATGATTGTATTTTGAGATTTTAATGTTTACGACAATAATAAATTCCTACTTAGTATACCACGGGGAGATGTATGTTGATATGTTATAATATTATCATTGTAATTGTACGTAAAATCGTATGCCAGGTATTTAAAATGCTTTACATGCTCTAAACAATTGTTTTATAAAATAATCTTACTTCTCACTGGGAGTTTTCTTTGGAATGCCATTATTTTCGTTTTCTCTGTGGATATTTTTAAATCATGTAATTTACAGAGTTTATTTAGTATGTGTAGCACCATTCTTCATTTTCTTGAATTAAAATCTGGTCATTTGTAAAGAGCAGTGTATTAAGAGATGTTTTACAGTTTGTCATTACTTCAAAATTGCATACATTTTTCTATTGAGATTGTCATCTATATACAATACCAGTAAATATTAGTTAGGAATAAACTGCATCCTTGTTTTACACCAAACATGCTCAAAATGATAAGCTAGGGAGATTCAAAGAAATGCATCCCGCACCACACAGGTAACTTCCGTGTAGGGTGGGAGCAATTTCAAGAAAGAACTGAAACCGACAGATTGTAGTGTTTTGCTGATGAGAGTTTATGTATCTAGTTACTAAGATGGCCATAAATAGAACAAAGTTATATTATGAAATATTTCATTGCATTAGTGTTAAGATGTATTAAAAACGCTAATGCATATTGTGAACTAAGTTATAAACTTTTATTAAATCAATAACCATTTGGCATAGATACTTTTAAAATAGTATTTATAAAAACAAAAACTATTCATTTTTATATTCAAACATTTCAAATACCTGTATGATTGACCAGAATATTCTACGAAATGGAAATATAAAAATTAGAGATTTATCTTTCGAAGAGGTGGAAAAATTCAAATATCTTGGAGCAACAGTATCAAATATAAATGATACTCTGGAGGAAATTAAACGAAGAATAAATATGGAAAATGCTGTTATTATTCACTTGAGAAGCCTTTGTCATCTAGTCTGCTGTTAGAAAATCTGAAAGTTAGAATTTATAAAACAGTTATATTACCGGTTGTTCTGTATGGTTGTGAAACTTGGACTCTCACTTTAAGAGAAGAACAGAGATTAAGGGTGTTTGAGAAAAGGTTCTTAGGAAAATATTTGGGGCTAAAAGGGATGAAGTTACAGGAGAATGGAGAAAGTTACACAATGCAGAACTGTATGCATTGTACTCTTCACCTGACATTATTAGAAACATTAAATCCAGACGTTTGAGATGGGCAGGGCATGTAGCACGTATGGGCGAATCCAGAAATGCATATAGAGTGTTAGTTGGGAGGCTTTAGGGAAAAAGACCTTTAGGGAGGCCGAGACGTAGATGGGAGGATAACATTAAAATGGATTTGAGGGAGGTGGGATATGATGATAGAAACTGATTAATCTTGCACAGGATAGAGACCAATAGCGAGCTTATGTGAGGGCGGCAATGAACCTGCGGGTTCCTTAAAAGTCATTTGTAAGGAAGTATGCAAATAATATAGCAAAATTTTATTCTTCAGTATAAACTCCTAAATGTTTAACGTAAACAAAACAAACAAATTAATTATGTTTTTGAACCGTTCACTAATTTGTAAATTCATTAATACAATTAATATGGTAATTAGCGTAACATAAAATAGTTTCTGAAAATTAAAATGTTTAACGGCCCCAAAGTGTAATTTTCATTTTTAGTTTATTCTTTTTTACTTTTTACTGTCATTTTATTTCTTTTTCATTGTCATGTTTTCTTCTTCACTTTCTTTTGCCCAGCTTCTGTGAATAGAAATTATGGCTTCAAAATCAGGTGTTTTGTCGGTGACAGCAATACGCAGTTGTGTAAGAAATAATTTGAAGCTTACCTTCTAATTGTGAATATATAGAATGATCGGCCATGTAATGTCGACTTATATTAGTTTTATACATTCCAGTATAATTTTAGAATAAACAAGACATTGGATGTTGCCCTCATCGCAACAACAGAATGTTTCTTCCCACTCAGAAATAAATTTCCTTTTTCTGGACACCGATCCAGAAGAACACACATGGCTTCGACACAGACATTGCTAACAACAGTAAGCTAAATGCCACCACTGGCTCGAGTAGCCTACTCACCCTCCGCTGCGTGGAAAGGGTGGAAGGAGGTACATACTACGTCAGTATTATGTAGTATACCTCTTTCTCCTGTTTCCAGGGGTTATAGTTAAAACTCCACTTTCGAATGCCTCTGTTTTACACCCTTACTTATTTCAAATTCTTCAGAAAGTTTCCCATTAATATCTCAAATATTTTTGGCATTGCTATATATATATATATATATATATATATATATATAATATTTTTTTTCTCTTCCTTTTTCTACTATTTGATACATGACCAGAAAGGGAGGAAGAAGCAATCCCTCAAATAGAATCATTAATATGCATGATGGTTAGTGACTAAACCATTAAGTTCAGCAGCCCTCTCTTGCCGCAACTCCACAAAGTGCTGATAACTCCCCTGGAGAAATTTAATTATGCTATTGTAATACTGCAGCAACAGAAGCCAGACAGATATCAAGGAAACACGTTTTCTCATTTTACATTTTATGCGTTTCTCAACAATTCACTTTGTATTTCTGGTCGGGGCAAGTTACCTGGTTGAGGTTTTCTCCGGGGTTTTCCCTCAACCCAATAAGAGCAAATGCTGGGTAACCTTCGGTGCTGGACCCCTGACTCATTTCACCGGCATTATCACCTTCATCTCATTCAGATGCTAAATAACCTAAGATCTTGATAAAGCATCGTAAAATAACCTACTAAAAACACACTTTTGTCAAGTTACGAATTATGTATTTTTTATGGTTATTTTCTTGAATTGTTGTTGGAAAATTATATATAAATAAAATTATTGAATATGCACCCAAATAAGATGAGCTTTCGATTTATGGATTGCATAAAAAAGGTATTGTTTGTAACCTCAAAAAATACTTTTTAAAAAAGTGAACCTTTCTTCAAATACCTGGAAGAAAAGTACAGCACACTTGAAAATTGCTGGGAAGTGATTGGATTATTGTTTGAAGCACATGGAACTATTTCAAAATTTTCTGTAATTTTTTTCTATGGATTTCATATTGATACATGAAATCTCCAAGATATATCTACATAAATTTTTAATTCCTCTTTGTTAATTGCAAATCATCATTTGTACAGTTTTATAAATGGATAAATAAATAATTCGGTTATGGGGATGTCTGCTAAAAAAAGAAAAAACTTAACTATGTATAAATATTGTTTTACATATTATATATATTCAGTGGCAGTGCGTCTATAAGAGCACAAGAGCACGTGAACACCTTGTTTCCATTAATGCACGACTAGTTTTATTATTTAATACTGTATTGGCGTAGTGGGATGTATAGTATCAGGATCGAGTATTTTAAATTTCCCGCGTCTTGTATAAACTTCTTATGTAAACTTGGCAACATCCGTTCACGTACAAACCGTGCTCTTTTCAAGAAGGTTACAGAAATTTCACGCATGCGCGGGAGAGAATTATCTTTCGCTGGCCGCTTATGACTCGTCAAGAACACAAAGCATTAAGTGAACAGTGAATCTATCCTACAGATGTCAGCTGCATCGATGCCTATCGCTTACATGCCATTTACATGCTATATCTCGAAGAGGAAATTTATTTTAGCCTGCAGGTGTCAGCATCTCACTGTCGGAATGTTTACTTTATGTGGATGTGTGTACAGTGCTGCTACAAGAGTGTAGTTTGTGAATTATATAAATAAATTTCTAAATTATAGACATCAGCTCAAAGAATTTTGAGTGACCACAAGGGTCCTGAATACAATATACATGTACAATAATGTGATGTGATACATTAAAGAAAAAAGAAAGTTCATTGTTGAAGGCAAATATAAGATGATTAATTGAAATAGAGATGATGATGTAATATTTGAAGAGAATCCTTGATAATATTTATAAGAATAGACATTACATTATCAAAAGGAATGTGAAGTTCCTTAAGATAATTCCATGTGAATTTTGTGATTGAACCTCTACTGCCAAACAGCAAACCAATGATGGACCATTGTTTAAGAGGGACGTTGTACTTTTGAGAAAGATACGGCAGACAAGGTTCATATATGGACTTCTTCACAATATCAACCTCGGTGGCCTGATTTAGGTTTCTTTCGAAACGGATAGTAGGGTCAAGAACAAGAGCCCATTTTAAGCGTCCGTTGATAGCAATAATGTCTGCCCGTCTAAAAGAACCATCTGATGATACACAATGTACTTCCTCATGAATCTCCCAATTTAAAGTTTTTAACGATATCGCCAAAGCATGTCGTACACGATGATGTCTAGCATTGATCAGCAGCTCGCCTTTGGGGCATTGTCCAAGCACGTGTCCAAGTGTTTCAAGCTCGCTACAGTCTGGATGACGGCAGCGGGTTGTGCTTAGAGTTCTGCCCGGTATTGCGCGAACCGCCGAAATATTGCTTCAGTGTCGGCATATAGCATAGTTTGGCTTTCAAAGACGTGCTGGCTGAATGTGATGGTGGTATGAATTTAAATATCTGTATGGTGGTGTATATTATTTAAGAATAATATTTACTGGCAAGTATTTATAGTAATCAATGTATGCGAATGGGATTACAGTAATGGTATAGGCTATAGTGTTTCAGTGTGTTGTGAATCAAAATATATTACTGAACACACGCTTTTGTAAATTGTGTTATGTATTAATTTTTAACAAACGTAAACAATGAACTCTGTTCAAGTAATTTTGAAGAGTAAAGAACTGGGTAAACTGGCTTACCAGGAAAAATTGGAAATAAAAAGACTAGGTTTCATTATTATTATTATTATTATTATTATTATTATTATTATTATTATTATTATTATTATTATATGTTTTGAATTTATATACGGTTTTTTCGACAGTGAAACATTGGAATCATGACATTTCATATTAGGCTAAAAACGTACAATTTCAAATTCTCTTCGATTTTGGAACACAAAATTGTGAACACACATAATATTTTACCACGAGCCGCCACTGTATATATTTATATATAAGAAATTAATTACATGGCTGTAACCTTGTTGTAGGGCAGCTATCCATTTCCATTTCCGGATTCTCTCTCTATGTATACTGTTCTGATTAAGTACAGTTGATATATGGAAATAATTTTTCTCAGAGTTACTTAATGTACATAAGACGTACAAAATCATTTTTTTTTTTCCATTTATAAACTGTCGTTTTGTAAAAATTACCTCTTTTGATGGCAATGTATGTGTACTGAATAAAGGGAAATTTTAATGCTTCAGTACATCAATTTGAGGAGGCTTTGAATTAAACTATCGCAGACAGAAACTAATAGAAACAAGTGAATAAAGCTAATAAAAACGATCGAATAACAATATTAATATTATTTAAATTTATAATTTAAAAAAGACACATCGTAGGATATGCACCATTGAAATTTAACTGCAATAGTAAATACAGTATTGGATTTTAAAGCAAGAAAACCCATTAAAACCAAAATAAGCATTGTCGTGTTGTATCACGCATTGATTTCAGTTCACAAAAGGTGCTCAAAATGGTCTCCATTTACTGCCAGACAATGCATAAATCTGTCTTTGAAATGGTGTAATGTTCTCAGCAACACTGTTCGACTGATCTGCTGCATTTCATCCCTAATTCTTCGTTTTAAGTCTTCCAGGTCTCGTGGTTGGTCCTGGTAGACCCTTCAGTTCAAATATCCCCACAAGAAAAAATCTAATGGGTTCAGATCAGGGGGTCTTGGCGGCCATTCAGTACTTCCTTTTCTGCCTATCCATCTTCCTGGAAATACTTGGTTTAAATAATTCACCTTCTCCCTTCCATAATGTGCAGGGGCGCCATCTTGCTGGAATAAGATATAATCTTGAACTCCTCCTCCTCCAAGCTGGAATTATTTCATTCTGCAAAAGGTTTAAATATAGTTCGGAATTTAAGTTACCATCAATGAAAAATGGGCCTATAAATCTGCCATCTATAATTATACCAGCTCGCACATTTACTTTTTGTGGACATTGTGTATGGTGTTCTATCATCCTCGTCTCTTTAGCCCAGTAATGGCAGTTGTGATGATTTACTTTACTGTTTAGACAGAAAGTAGCTTCATCGGAGAATATGATTTTTTCATGAGGTTAGGGTTCTGGCTCAGCATATCATTGAGGGTTTCAGCAAACTGAGTAAGTCTATGAAAGTCATCTTCACGGAGTTCTTGCAGCAGATGTACCTTTATGGATGCCATTTGACTGCCTTCATTAAGTTGCATATGGATTTTTGGCTGACATCATGGTCTACTGCAAGCTGGTGAGTTGATAAATGTAGGTTTTCTTCTACTGCTAATACAATATCAAGAGTTTTTTTCACCATCTGTAATTTATTTTGCCCCTCCAGACTTTGGCTTATTTTTATAACCCTGTCTCAAACCTTTCGTTGTTCTAAATTCTTCGCCCCAATTTAACTGTAGCATAACATGCACTATATATCCTTTTAATAAGCTGGATATATAACTTCTCAAATTTGCAAATACAACAAACAATGGGAATAATTAACAAAATTATGAAACCTTCCCTAGTACAGCAACACACAAAACCTTAACTAGACCTGTACTATGATTTGGAAGTGAAGCATGGAACAATGAGAAGTATGGATATCAGCAAAATAACGGGCTGTGAAATGAAATTTAGAGAGCAACACTAGGATATAGTTGTTTGGACCACATAAGAAATGAGGATATCATCCAAGAACTTCAATTACAACCAGTCTCACAGTTTATAAACAAGTGCCAGTTGCAGTGGAAAAACCATGTCCAACAAATGAATCGGAATAGACTTCCAAAACCCATGCTTCAATACTGTCCCCAAGGGAAGAGATCTTTAGGCCGTCCAAAAAAAAAAAAAAAAAATGGACCAAGGATGACTCACTGAGACCGTAATGGGCCTTGGGCCTCATATTTGTTTGGATGATGATGATGATGATGATGATTATGTTATCAATATAAACGCTACAGAGTATATTCTTTTTACTTTATTACTGCAAATTTTTGCAGGTAAAAATAGAACTAAAAATAATCTGTTGGATCTAAAAACCTCTTACTCAGAAACTGGTAAGTTCAAATAGCAAGACGAGTAATAGAAGATATTTGTTACACCTTATTAATATTCAATCATTCACAGTTTTCTCTCACTGCAAACTCAGCATTCTCGAATATTTTCTATTTTCCTCCTTCCTCTTAGTCTCCTTATATGATCCATATATCTTAATGTCTTCTAGTATTTTATATCTTCTTCTGCCCCTAATTCTTCTCCCATTCACTACTCCTTTCAGTGCATCCTTTAGTAGGTAGTTTCTTCTCAGCCAGTGACCCAACCAATTCTTTTTTCTCTTCCTGATCAGTTTCAGCATTATTCTTTCTTCTCCATGTCCACATTTAAAATGCTTCTATTCGCTTCGTCTTAATATCCATGTTTCTGTCCCATACAAAGGAATTCACTAGTCTCTTCCTTAGTTCTTTTTCCAGAAGACCGCAGAAGATACTCCTTTTTCTATTAAAAGCTTCCTTTGCCATTGCTTTCTTCCTTTTGACTTCTTGGCAGTAGCTCATGTTACTGCTTATAGTACACCCCAAGTACCTCATATTTGAAGTTGTCCACATAATAATATATTATTAATTTATGCCGGTGTAGGATTTAGGATAGGTTTTTGTAATACACAGGTGACAGTCGAAAGATAACTTAAGTGAAATGGATTGCTTGGGTTTGAATAGGTCCCATAACTGGCACAGACTCTGAAGAGTACCTCCCCCCCCCCCATCCCCATAACAGGCTGTTGCTGATGGATTCGTCGAGAGTTGGAGGAGGGAGGGGAATAATTTCTTTAAGGCCACAACAGTTTTCCACACAACATATGCCAAACACAGTGACTCATAAAAGTAAAGATAATGCTATTACTCCTTGGATTGCTAAACCTCATAAGGGAGATAAGGACAATGTCACCATTGCTGAGTATGTATTGTGTATGATTTTACTGCTGAAAGGTCAAAATCCAGATGTCAGAATATATCAGTTTTCATTCACAAGCTTCTGTGTTATTATTTGTTAAAATTAGCTTACTTCTATGTAAATATCAGTACCATTTCACTACAGTTAACTATTTATACCAGTTTTATTTATTGTAATATTCAAATTGAAATGTATTGTAAATTACAAGGTTAGGTAAAGCTATTTCATTTATTTGGTTTGTTTTCTGTATTTATTTTCACTCTGGAGTCCACAGCACAATATCTTTCCACCATGTGAAATTTACGCTAAACATGGAATATTAGGATGCGGAGCAGACGGGAAATGGTTACTGGCCAGTACACAGGGAACTCAAGGCCTAAGAAGTCATATATATTATTTTAATGTACTGGAGAAAAATTCTCTCCATTCCATTACTCTTTCATCGTATGATGACGCAGAATATCTGCATGGAAATATCATATGTACTTCGGTACATTAAAATAATATATATGATATGTGTAAATCACTTTGTGATTTAAGACGGCGCTTATTCCGTCGGATCCCGGCCAACTAGTCACTCATTACGAGTGCACCTCAGCACATGTGTGGACTTCGGTCCTAGGTTCATAAATATCTATGACGTAGTGCAGAGGGCGGCCACTAGAGGGAACCCAAGAGTTGGAAGTTAAAACTGAGACGATTCTTCCGACGCCGGGGTGGAATCCGGTGTGGCTTAGTGGATAAAGCGTCAGCACGTAAAGCTGAAAACCCGGTTCAAATCCCTGCGCCGGAGAGAATTTTTCTCCGTTCCATTACTCTTTCATCGTACTAAGAAGTCATGTTAAAAACATAATCAACCCTTATTTATTTTCACATCGTAATGCACCTTTCAGAAGAACTACAAATTAAATCTGTGTTAATATAAACTGACTCAATTTGGGTTAACAAAATAATAAATTGGTGCAACAAAGACATTTACTAAACTATGATATGGCAGTACCTAAAGTATTACAGGATTTTCCACAGCATAGAAATTTCTTCAGTATTTTCTCCTTTCCTTGTGATGTCTGTTGCAGCATGATCTTTAGCAACCAACATTTAACATACTTTTCTGTATTGAAGTTGATCAAAGAAGACCCAACAATTCTAAAAGAAGAAGGTTCTTCATGGTGTTAACTTAGTGGAGAATAAGTTGACAGTACCGGTTCAGTCTATCAGAAAAAAAAAAAGAAAAAAGCAAATAAAATCAACCAACTTTAGCAAATTTAGCTAAAAATATGACATTCAGAATCAGTTGGGTAAAATTTAAAAAAAAGAATCCGCATTGGGGATTAAATGCTGATACCAACTGTCTGCATGGAAGTCTACTAGCCTGACCACTACTATATTTCAAGCACACTGTGGAGGTTGCCTCCAAGAGTGTCTTATATTATTGTGTGCATGGAAATTCTTGTGAACTGCACATTGACCCGAACAGGATTTTGATAAAATTCACTGCTCAAGAGACCTGCCAGTTTCATTTTGACCAAGTGTACACCCACAAAGTAACCAAGAGCAATATAGGCATCTTGATGGGCGAGTCTGCCTATTGGGACGAATGTATCACTCTCTGACATGTTAGCGTTAAAATAAGAGTCACATATGCATTACATACTAAGAAGTAAGGAGATGGCTTTAAGGGGTTAGGTATAGCTTACAGCAGTAGAATTTTTTGAAATAGTCAACACTTTTTTCCTCCATTATTATAGCTTGTACAATAATGAAAATTGGTATGTGTATAACACTGTCCTTCTGCTATATGAAAAAAATATTTTTACGATTTAAAAATTTTTTTTTTTTCAAAATTCAAAATGGTGGCAGTTCACTGTGCAGTGATGAAGCGTTTCCCTCATAACTCATAAACTTGTTAACTTTTTCATGTTTTCTCTCTTTTATTTTATTGCTGAAATCAATATCAATATCATGCTTTTTCAACTACATTCCTTAATAAATAATATTTATTTTTTTATTTCTTGTTAGAAGAAAATACTGATATTTGAACATTTTGTAAAATGAATTTATTTTTCATCAGACAGTCTATGAAAGATAGAGACGTGATCTTGCATCATATTGTAGATATGACATGCATTAATACACACAAAACATTTCATCACAGAATGTTGGATAGTTTTTGAGTTATGTGGGAAACTCTTCATCACTGCACAGTGAACTGAATTTTGAAAAAATAAAATGTAAATAATTTTTTTAAATCGTAAAAATATTTTTTTCGTATAGCAGAAGGACAGTGTTTTACACATACTAATTTTCATTATTGTACGAGATACAGTAATGGAGGAAAGAAATGTTGAACATTTCCAAAATTTTACTGTAAGCTGTACCTAACCCCTTAAGCCATTTCAAAAGGAACGGGAATGCCATTCCGCCCCATCTCAAGCTCTGATGCTGGGTATAATTTTAGAAAGAGAAATTCAAGAACTTCAAATAGAAGAAAGTGTTATCTTTTTTGAAGCATGGCAGAAACACAGTACTGAATAAGACTATTCAAGACAATGATACTGTTTGTAATGATATGAATTGTGTAAGCACCATTGTAAATTTTTTATCAAGCACAGATGTTTCAGTTGTATTCACCATGTTATCTACCATCTTTAAATCATGTGATATTGGAACTCAGTGGAATGGCCTTTTTTAAATCACCTGCTGCTGCTTAACTCCATTAAATTTTATATATATATATCATATTTCAACTTTTTGATCTCTGAAATTGTGTCTCTCACCACCCAACATAACAAGCCCATTCCTGCTGATTCGAATTTTCTTTCATTTTTTCGATCCATTATTTTATTTCCATTTGCATGTGCATCTAGATTTGACCATTACCTTGTAAAATGTTTGTTTGTATGCTTTATAAGGTTTCCTACTTCAGTATTCTTTGCATTGTATCACTCCTTTAAAACTTTACTTTACAATTTTATATTTTAGACAGTATGATGTATTAAAACAGAAGTAATTAAAATTGTGCATTGTTCATTCTACAGGGCAAGGCTAAATGATCTTCTCGATTATAAACATATAGTATATAACAGTGTTCTTTGTACACCTCTTATATTATTAAACCGACCTTTAAAATGACCTTAAAATTCAAAATATATCAATAAAACTAAATTCATTATGTTTGATGAGTTAACATGAACACAGTGATATGAATAAAATTAATTTACATACACCCGTTAAAAATTTAAAACTACATATTCCGTGAAATTCATGTTTTTCATACCCACGGACAGAGGATAGTTACTTTTAGATACATAGTAAACAAGCATGCAGTGCTCACAGGATTGTCTTTCAGTGAAGGTGACTTGATGTTAGTCTGTCATTCAGAATTGTGTACAATGAAGCATTGTGAGGAGCTCATTTCTGATTTAAAGAAAGTTATTGTTTGCCTGGCTCTGAAAGGCTATTCCTATAGAAATATAGGTCAAGTAGTGCATAAAACACATTCTACAGCACAACACATTGTAGAAAAATTTCAAAATCATGGAACTTGGAATAACTAAGTAAGAAAAACCACGCAAATATTGCTAAATGCACGTGATGATAAATCCATAGTTAATCAAGTTCTCAAAAATCCAAGAATAAGTCCATTTTGAATCTTGCGTACACTACTTTTAACACTTGAATATAATTAATTGATTAACTAGTGGACTTACTCGTGTTAATTATGTAAGATTTGTGCGGCTTACAGCTGTTTCAGTGCTTCACGCACCATCCTCAGAGCCTACTGGATCTAGTAGGCTCTGAGGATGGTGCGTGAAACACTGAAACAGCTGTAAGCCGCACATCTTACATAATTAACACGAGTAAGTCCACTAGTTCATCAATTAATTACAAGAATAAGTGTTTCACAAATTCGAGTCATGATTGAAGAGTCTTCAAACACGAAGATCAGTAATCAAACTATCTCGTGTGTGTTGTGGAAAAATGGTTACCATGGCAGAAGGCCACGAAAGAGGCCATACATTAGTGAGAAAAATCAAGCTCGAAGATTGGACTTTGATAAAGAACATGTTGGTAAGGATGAGGAATTTTGGAACAGGATGATTTGATTAAATGAGACGGAGATAAATCTTATGGTTCCAATAGCATTCATAAGATATGGAGAAAGCCCAACACAGATACCGACAGAAACAACACTTTACCTGCAGTGAAACACAGGGGTGGATGCATACAATTGTGGAGATGTAGTCTGCAAATGATGTGGGGAATATTGAGTTAAGAAATGGGATTATGGATAAGTATGTGTACAATAATATTTTAAGGTAAAATGTTAGGCAGAGTGCACAAAAAATGGGGATGCCACTTATGTGTATGTTCCAACAAGACAATGACAGTAAACATACTGCTCAAATCAATAAGGATTGGCTCATGTGGTACATATCCCAACAACTGCGAACACCTCCTCAATCACCAGACTTAAACTCCATCGAACATTTATTTCAAAAGGAGTGTGAGAAAACAGAAGTGTACACCCATAGAAGATTTCAAACGTGTAGTGAAAGAAAAATTGGCAAAAATCAAACCAGAACAGTGTAAAAACTTGGTAAAATGAATGAGAAGGAGATGCCAAGCAGTAATAAAGTCAAAAGATTATACATTATACTACAAAGTGTATAAACACGACTGTTACATAGAAATTAGACATGTTTTTGTTTATTTTGTTTTGTTTCATGTATTCAGAAGTTTATATTTTACTTTTTTAATTGTTTTTTTGATAACCATTGTTACCATAACATATATTCTGTAGGACCAAAAATTAATGTAATCGTTACATTTATTTTTTTTTACTTTAATATATTCCAAAGTCCATGTGTAATAGTTCTCTCTTTTGAAAAGAAATTGAAATATATATTTCCATATGATAAATTAGCGTCTTAATTGGAAAGTGGAACTGCACAAACAACACTTATATACTGTGTGTTACATATAGCGTTATTCATGTGTACAAAATTGGTACAATTGGAAGGAGAAGCTCTCAAAGTTTTGTTTCAGTACATCACAGGTTTTCAGCTTGAGCCCCTGGTAACTCCATCCTGTATTCTAGTTCCTGCCAGACAAGTTGCTGCATAGCTTGATCATTTGTTGTAGTTGTTGCTGTGATCTATGCTCGCAGATCAAGAATGATATGTGGTAATGATGGTATGTAGACTCGATCTTTAACGAATCCGTACAAAAAAAAATCACAGGGTGTCAGATCCAGTGAACATGAAGATCAACAAAAAAGTTAATTGTTTCTTTGGGACCAGCACGGCACTCCATCTATTTGATAGTGGATCATTGAAGTGGCTTCTTACTTCCTTGTGAAATTGTGGTAGGCACTGTCCTATTGTAAGATGAATCTGGTACTGTCTTTTTCCAGTGCTGGTAGGATCCATTGCTTATGTGTCTAGTAGGGTTACCAGATTATTTTAATGAAATGTGGTACATTGTACGATAATTGAACATCAAAATCTAAAATGCAGCTGAAAGGTATATATCATAATATACTTACTTACTTACTGGCTTTTAAGGAACCCGGAGGTTCATTGCCGCTCTCACATAAGCCCGCTATTGGTCCCTATCCTGAGCAAGATTAATCCAGCGTCTATCATCATATCCCACCTCCCTCAAATCCATTTTAATATTATCTTCCCATCTACGTCTCGGCCTCCCTAAAGGTCTTTTTCCCTCCTGTCTCCCAACTAACATTCTATATGCATTTCTGGATTCGTCCATACGTGCTACATGCCCTGCCCAACTCAAACGTCTGGATTTAATGTTCCTAATTATGTCAGGTGAAGAATACAATGCGTGCAGTTCTGTATTGTGTAACTTTCTCCATTCTCCTGTAACTTCATCCCTCTTAACCCCAAATATTTTCCTAAGAACCTTATTCTCAAGCACCCTTAACCTATGTTCCTCTCTCAAAGTGAGAATCCAAGTTTCACAACCATAAAGAACAACCCGTAATATAACTGTTTTATAAATTCTAACTTTCAGATTTTTGGACAGCAGACTGGATGATAAAAGCTTCTCAACTGAATAATAACAGGCATTTCCCATATTTATTCTGTGTTTAATTTCCTCCCGAGTATCATTTATATTTGTTACTGTTGCTCCAAGATATTTGAACTTCTCCACCTCTTCAAAAGATAAATTTCCAATTTTTATATTTCCATTTCGTACAATATTCCCATCACGAGTCATAATCATATACTTTGTCTTTTCGGGATTTACTTGCAAACCTATCTCTTTACTTGCTTCCAGTAAAATTCCCGTGTTTTCCCTAATCATTTGTGGATTTTCTCCTAACATATTCACGTCATCCGCATAGACAAGCAGCTGATGTAACCCGTTCAATTCCAAGCCCTCTCTGGTATCCTGGACTTTCCTAATGGCATACTCTAGAGCAAAGTTAAAAAGTAAAGGTGATAGTGCATCTTCTTGCTTTAGCCCACAGTGAATTGGAAACGCATCTGACAGAAACTGACCTCTACGAACTCTGCTGTACGTTTCACTGAGACACATTTTAATTAATCGAACTAGTTTATATATCATAATATATAAATGTAGTATATTATATATCATAATATACTACTTTTATGTTTATATTTTCTTCAAATATTCAAATACACGAATAATAACTGCCAGTGAACCTAATCAGTTACTCTTCTGTCAGAAACTAATATTATACAAAACATCAGGCTTCTTTGAAATAGAACTTAATCATGAAACTCTGCACAACTGAAGCCTTTAAAATCAGTTCTCTTGTTAAAAAATAATAATGTCAGACTTAATTATAAAAAAAATATTGTAAATATTTCAATAATATAATTATCGTAGTAATATGGCAGCCCATGTGGCCAGTTAACACCAAAACATTAGCATTATTTTATAAACTTTGTAATAGAAACATAGGCCTATGTTGTTGGACAATAAATAAGGCACTGTGCTTTGTGTTCATTTTTCCCTTCTGTAAACACTTATAGGCACTTCTTTGCTAAAGCATCAATGAATTTACATTTCCTTTTCGGCATCTTGGTGCACGTGCTACAATTGAACCATTACACATCTCATAAGTTTCATGTTAGCTATTGATGTCCAATCAAGCTGCTTTGGAGGGCCATTGTAGTGTTCCATTGAGATCTTTTATCCACTGCTATAATAGCAAAGACTATTGAATGACTATGATCTTTGATGATAGCCTTGTTGCCGAGGTGAGTTGCAGCTAATTTTGTCTTTTCCTGAGTCAGTAATCCATTTTAAAACTAATGTTGTATCCCAAATAATTTTATGACTGTATTACATTTAAATATCACATAGGCCTAGATGAGGTTATCGTATTGAAAACTGTATGTATCTGATGCTGCCACAATGAATGGCGAAAACGTTCATACAAATATGCAAACTATGTAATATATAAAGAATTTTACTTTATGATATTATAATTGATAAGTCACTGATGGAAATTTAACAAAACATTTATTCGAATTTCAACTATAGACTTATCTGAACATCCACAATATGAATTGTAAATAATAAATGTTTGTTTCTCAAAATGTAGGAAATTCCTCTGGATAACAGACAGAAGGTTAAAATGTAAAACATGTCCGAAATTTTCCGACATCTGGTAACTCTAGTGTCAAGATACAGAATTCCCGTGATCGTCATCTCGTTGAAAAAGAAGTGGCTCTAACCTTCTCACAGGTTATTGCACAGAACAGTTTCACTTGAAAGGAATCACACATGTTGCATAATATGAACATATCTGTTTCCCTGTCCCCCATATCTAGATTTATGTCTGGAAGTGACGAATCTATTAGAGCTTACATACTTGGACAAAAAATAATGTCAGAGCATATTGTCTGACTTTAGGGACTGCAGCAATTTATTGTAGTCAGTAGGGATGAAAGTACAGTATAACTATTTGCACAGAATCCATCACTCGGTCTTCTGCGAGATACCAAGCTCCATGCTGCCTCTAGTGTTGGATTTAGACGACTTTCTCTTAAAGCTGCAGCCCCTTTCCTTATATTCGAAATACCGCTTACAAATTTAATGTCCATTGGTTGGAACTGCAGCAGACTTATTTCGAGAATCTGTTGCACATGAATAACATACCTGTGAAGATGGAAATTCAGAACAAAAAAAGTTCTCCTGTCTTTGATAGATTGAGGGCATACATTTTCTCTCGCATCACTCTAGCAGTGAACACTGCATACTTTGACCTCAAGATAGACCAACATAAACTTTGAACATTTCTCTTTCTGTTGGTACTAATTTTGTACACATAAATTCCATTTAACATGTGACATTATGCTCATAATTGCGAAGATCATTTAGTCTAGTCCTGTATATAGTATATGATTTATCTTCGAAGTAGCATTGTTTTTGTTTCTTGTAATGAAGTTTTCTTATTTAAATCATATTTATATTCTCAAGATTACTAACTGCTTTTACTCTTTACTTGTTGATTCATAATTTTGTTTCAATTTGTGTTGCCCAGGCATCCATACTTAAGGGGTTAGGCACAGCTTGCAGCAGTAAAATTTTTGGAAATATTCAACATTTTTCCCTCTATTACTGTATCTTGTACAATAATGAAAATTGGTAGACTATGTGTAAAACACTGTCCTTCTGCAATATAAAAAAAATATTTTTACGATTTAAAAAAATTATTATTTTTTTTTTTCAAAATTCAAAATGGTGGTAGTTTGCTGTGCAATGATGAAATGTTTCCCTCATAACTCATAAACTTGTTAACTTTTTCATGTTCTCTCGCTTTTATTTTATTACAGAAACTCATGTTTACAACATCATGCTCTTTCAACTACATTCCTTAATAAATAATATTTTTTTTTATTTTGTGTTAGAAGAAAATATTGATATTTCACCATTTTTTAAGTGGATTTATTTTTTATCAGACAATCTATCAAAGGTATAGAAGTAATCTTGGATCATACTGTAGATATGACATGCATAAATGCACACAAAAAATTCATCACAGAATGTTGGTTAGTTTTTTAGTTATGTGGGAAATGCTTCATCACTGCAGAGTGGACTGAATTTTGAAAAAAAAAAAATGTAAATAATTTTTTTTAATCGTAAAATGTTGTTGTTGTTTTCTAATGCCAGGCATTTGACAATAAAGTCATTTGACCTCTTGCACTCCAATATTTTTCAAAGATATTATCATGGCCAGCCACTGAAGCACAGATTTTGAGGTGTTCCGAATCCATTTCTTGGTTTGAGTTGCACAATAGGCAGTTAGGGGACTGATATATTCCAATTCTATGCAGGTGTTTGGCCAAACAATCATGGCCTGTTGCCAATCTAAATGCAGCTACAGACTATTTTCGTGGTAAATCTGGATTATGATGCAGAGTTTTCCATTTTTTCCCTTGGAGTTGTGTTATCAAATTTTGTTTGTTGAAGTCTTAAGTATGTAGATTTAATAAATCTTTTCACAGAGTAATACGTAGATTTAGTAACAGGTCTGTAAGTAGCAGTGCTGCCCTTCTTTGCTAAAGCATCCGCATTCTCGTTTCCCAGGATTCCACAATGGGATGGTATCCATTGAAATACAATTCTTTTATTGAGTGATATTAATTGAGAGAGCATTTTAGTTATTTCTGCAGTTTGAGATGAAGGTGTGTGTTTAGAGACTATTGATAGAATAGCTGCTTTGGAGTCTGACAATATAACCAATTAAATTTATTGATGTGGCATAGAAGATTCCTGAGACTTTCACTTATTGCAATGATTTCTCCATCAAAACTTGTTCCATTTCCAAGAGGTCTATAAAGTGAGAAGAGACAGCACGTAACACCTGCACCGGCACTTTGTTCTCTGGAGATCAAGGATCCATCAGTGTATAAATGAAGCCAGTTTTGTGGAGGGTACCTAATATTAATTGTCTCCAAAGACAATTGTTTCATTATTTAAGTGTTTACTTCTGATTTCAGTATTTCGTCTGTTAAATTTAGATTATATTCTATATTTAATAGAGTAAAATATTTTTTTTATATAACAGAAGGTCATTGTTTTACTCATACTAATTTTCATTATCGTACAAGATACAGTAATGGAGAAAAAAAATGTTGAATATTTCCAAAATTGTACTTTTGTAAGCTGTAACTAACCCCTTAAACTTATAAGAGTTATAGCATTAATCTAATACTACTAAATTTTATTTTACAGGGAAGTGCTTTTCGACAAAGAGCTCGTGAAGTGAGAGTCAGGATGAAATGCAAAAACCTTAAGATGTGGCTTATAATTGGTGGATTTTTAGCAGTAATTCTAACCATTGCTATTCTAATAGTCTGTGGAGTGATACACTGGTGAAGTTGCATGACTGAAAAGATGCGTGTTTCTGCAAGTCTGGTGCTCTTATTAACAATATTTGTTTATGATCAGTAATCACCATTTGTCCATCGTATCATCTGTGAAGATAAATACCACCTTTACTACTGTGAGGCAGAAGACATGTTCTTAATTAGTTTATTACCAAAGAGGCATTTAGTCATTATATGTATTGTGTAAAGTATTTAAACAATTTTACACTCTTAATTACAGTTTCCAGATTGCATGTTTTGATCTGAACCCCTTTATCACTTGAAAAAATTGATTCAAACTGACGTAAAAACTTTCTCTAAGATCCATATTGGTTAGTAGAAATTGTGCGTGTTACAAATAAACTTCTCCCCATGAAAGATGTCGAATATCGTGGCCACTGCAATTATATAGTTAGTATCACGTAGAGCATATTAGCATGGAGTTGAAAATGAAACCAGTCATGTTGTCTACAAAAATTCTTCACAAATCTGATAGTTATCGAAAAACTTTTATAAGAAAATTGTACACATAAAGTTATTTTTACGTTTTAGATAATTGTACTAAATGGATTCTCATATTTTGAAGAATCACTCTAAAAATTAATATTTTATATCCTTCTAAGTTTATAATTTGAATATAAAATACAGATTATGAGCACATACTGCATCTATTTACTCCTTCGGCAGAGCATTGTAAGCAAAATTCTTATATTCTTATTTTCAGTTCTTTTATGTTATTTTCAAAAGGCAGCAGTTGTTAATTTCATTAGTATTATTATATGGGAAAATAGTCAAAGCTAAGTAAAAACTTTTCATTCCAATTGAATCTAGTGATTTTTACTGATTATAAAAGTGTTCTGGAAGTCGTCAGAATGTTTTTCATAGAATTTTTATTTCTGAATTATTTAATGACCGATCTTTGTCTTGCCAGTTTTATGTCAGTATAAGTATTATAATTTTCTCCCTATCTGATCATACCCATTTCTGTTCAAAAACAAACCTATTTTTTTGTACATGTTTTCATTCAAATTTTGTTACCCCTCCTTCGAAATCGAATTAATATATCTTCATTGAGCTGAAACGTGTTGGATCAAAATAGCACAAACATTTATATCGTATGCATAAATTGTTCGTGTGGTTTCCGAATCAAGGTGTACTATAATGTAATTTTATTTTTTTATGTTGGTTATTAATATCGTTCATATTATATTACATAAGTAAGTATTATATAAAACTATTTATTCTTTAAAACATACCAGATATAGTTAGTTTTTCTGCCATATTATAATTAAGGACATTATGTACAAATCTTTATTATCAGAGAAATGTATTCCAGATTCTGTTCGCTCAAATAGTGGAAGGAAAACTAGCTCCAGAAATAAGCTTTACTCCACACACAATATTGAAGTTATTTTTATACGTATGTATAGAATTTGGAAATCTAACACGTCGCCATATTGCTAAGGTAGCTCTATTTACAAACTATATTTACCCCTCTTTTTTTCGTTGCTATGTTCAGAATTTTAACTTTTTGTTTAAATTCAGAGTCTAATAAGTAAAATATTCTGAAAATGCATAAAATGTATTAAGTATTAAACTGTACGAGATTACCTTTCATTAAAATAGGAGGAAAAACCTGAGATGAAATACTTTCCAGGCTCCAACACTGCCATAAAATTTCTGATTTGCTACAATTGTATTTCTTGCCGCCGTTATGTGCACGCAAAACTTGCCTGCTTTCCCTCAAGTGTGATGCATTTTAAGTGTTTGTAAAATTTAAGTGAATATCACTGTCATATACAGTTATTTAATTAATTAGGCTAACATTGTTCTGTTACAGTTAGGGTTGCCAGATTTGTTTTAGGGAAAAAAAGGAAGATTTTCACAGAAAATAAGGAAGATGTATACGAACCTCCCATGGATTTAGTAGTTTAACGGGTTACAAGCTGCTTGTTTATGCAGATGACATGAATATGTTAGGAGAAAATTCACGAACTATTAGGAAAAACACGGAAATTTTACTTGAAGCAAGTAAGGAGATAGGTTTGGAAGTAAATCCTGAAAAGACAAAATATATGATTATGTCTCGTGATCAGAACATAGTACGAAATGGAAATAAAAAAACTGGAAATTTATTCTTTGAAGAGGTGGAAAAATTCAAATACCTTGGAGCGACAGTAACAAATATAAATGACACTTGAGAGGAAATTGGATGCAGGATAAATATGGGAAATGCCTGCTATTATTCGATCGAGAAGCTTTTGTCATCTAGCCTGCTTTAAAAAAAAATTGAAAGTTAGAATTTATAAAACTGTTATATTACCAGTTGTTCTATATATTTGTGAAACTTGGGCTTTCACTTTGAAAGAGGAACAAAGGTTAAGGTTGTTCGAGAATAAGGTGCTTAGGAAAGTATTTGGGACTAAGAGGGATGAAGTTACATAAGCATGGAGAAAGTTACGCAACACAGAACTGTACGCATTGTATTCTTCACCTAACATAATTAGGAACATTAAATCCAGACGTTTGAGATGGGCAGGGCATGTATCACATATGGGTGAATCCAGAAATGCACATAATGTTATGTGGGTGACTTGAGGGAAAAAGACCTTTGGGGAGGCCGAGGCATAGATGGGAGGATAATATTAAAATGGATTTGAGGGAAGTGGGATATGATACTAGGGACTGGATTAATCTTGCTTAGGATAGGGATCGATGACGGACTTATGTGAGGGCGGCAATGAATCTGAGTTATCTAAAAGCCATTTGTAAGTAATAAGCAGGCTTCGAGACTTTGGACCCGATACAATAAGTTTTCTGTGCATGCACTATAGGTTGTTGACTCGCTGCAGGTAGATAGAGATGTGTTGAGGTAACAACGTTGCTATTTAGAGTAGAGTATGGTAGTATGGGGAAACACAGATATGTATATTCTGAAAGTAAATATACATTACACAATGATAATGTCAAAAGAATGTGAAAAGCATTTATTCTCCTGTCTTTTATAAGCATCTGTGTTTAATTATACACAGTGTTAATGGTGGAAATAAGCATTTAGCAATTGTAATATCTTCATTTATCCTATTGGTCGTTTTTAGGAAGTGCAGTTACAGTACCGAATTGCAATGTACCTACTACAAGATACATTCTCAGTGTCTCAAACGTAAATCTTTTTCGGTTAGCTGACAAAGTTTGTACTGTAGAAAGCTGCGCTCTACGTCGCATGACGTGATAGGAACAAAACGAAAAAACCTATCATTGCAGTCTTTAAGAGACAGTCCTTTATTCTCGGGTGACTCTATGTCCACTAATTTGCTGTTTATATTACACAATGTTCCAGATCCGTTATTTTTACATAAAATTGATTTCCACTCTGTTTTACACGTTCAGTAACCGGTGTACCTGATGTCTCATTAAATCTCTGCATCATTTTCTAAATTAATTTGAGGGCTTCTACCATCTCTTGCTCTGATTTTTCTAACCGCGTAATAGTTTCAGACACAGTTTGAAAATAGATTGGTATGAAGACCAAATTATTCGTCAGAACCTTCAAATCCAGAGCGTTTTCCTTTGCGTATTTGTTGGCATTCATTCTACAGTACCCCCACCCACTGCGCTTTACCACTGTACTTAATTCGCCGTTATGCGGATTTCCCACTGAACTGCTGTATTGGGTCCGAAGTCTCGAAGCCTGGTAATAAGTAAGTATAATTGATTGGGTACCGGTAGTTAAAAAAAGAAAAACGTTTTTTTAAATAGTGCAAACACACACATTATAAAAATAAATTTCTGCATATAGTAGGCCTAATAGACTCCAAGTTTGAAATAATTATATTGCGGAGAGAAAAATTGTAGATAATCCTCATATTATGAAAGACATATTTTTAGGTAACAATATAGAAAGAAATGTACAATCTGGCAACCCTAGTCGCAATCCAATAAATAAATAAAATCATTTTACATTCCAATTACTTTCTCGTCATTTTCATTCGCATTAAGTTTATAGAATAAAATTTATATCAGTATTTGATACTTTATCTAATTCCATGAACATTATTTACAGTGCTTGAAGTGGAATGAAGAAAGAACTGGGAGTGTTTCCCCCTTTCAATTCATAGACATAAGTTATGAAAATATATCGTGTGATGTACAATCTGTGTTTCATCTAGACCTACAAACATATTATAGTAGTTTAAATAGCATGCGTTAAAGTAATCACACATACATTACATAATAAGAAGTGCTAAGAAGTAACGGAATGGTTTTGAGTCATTCCAAACCGAACCAGGATGCCATTCCACCCCACCTCAAGCCCTGTTATTTAAATTTTAATTTAATATTTCACTTAATACTCCATAAACAAAAGATTTTCTTCATCGTCTGTTCATGTGTTAGGCTTTATAATTTGCTCTTGATGTAATAGATATATTTTGTTTTGTGAAAATGTATGAACTACTTCAAATTGTGATGTACATTGAAGACGTTTCATATTTGATTGAGATATTTTCTCATATATTTTTGTGTTTAATTTGAGATTTGTTACGCATATAAATATAATTATTATTTATGTAATTAAACTGATATTAATATAAAATTGTTAAGTTTCGAACAATGCAGTACTGTATGTATATGTTCAGTGTGTGTGTGTGTGTGTATGTGTATGTGCATAATTATTTGTATAAATTTGAAATAATTGTAATTTTATTTGAATAATTCTTGTAAAATAATGCCTTATTATGAAAATGCTCATAAATAGATTTTTCTTTGTATACACAATTTTGATAATGCTTGTAAAATGTTATACAGTGACATATTCAGGTAACAACGGACGAGGCATGACCATCCAAGTTTTAAATTTTTTTATACATTGTATGAATAATATTTTATTGTCTTTCAGTATTACAAGAACACATGAGTAGTAATAGCACTATAATAATAATAATAATAATAATAATAATAATAATAATAATAATAATAATAATAATAATAAAACATGTTGATAGTTTCTTGTCTATGCGGATGACGTGAATATGTTAGGAGAAAATCCACAAATGATTAGGGAAAACACGAGAATTTTACTTGAAGCAAGTAAAGCGATAGGTTTGGAAGTAATCTGGAAAAGACAAAGTATATGATTATGTCTCGTGACCAGAATATTGTACGAAATAGAAACATAAACATTGGAGATTTATCCTTCGAAGAGGTTCAAAAATTCAAATATCTTGGATCAACATTAACAAATATAAATGACGCTCCGGAGGAAATCAAACCCAGAATAAATATAGGAAATGCCTCTTATTATTCGGTTGAGAAGCTTTTGTCATCTAGTCTGCTGTCAAAAAATCTGTGTTAGAATTTATAAAACAGTTATATTACCGGTTGTTCTGTATGGTTGTGAAACTGGACTCTCACTTTGAGAGAGGAACAGAGATTAAGGGTGTTTGAGAATAAGGTTCTTAGGAAAATATTGCGGCTGAAAGGGATGAAGTTGCAGGAGAATGGAGAAAGTTACACAATGCAGAACTGCACGCATTGTTTTCTTCACTTGATATAATTAGGAACATTAAATCCAGACGTTTGAGATGGGCAGGGCATGTAGCACATATGGGTAAACCTAGAAATGCATATAGAGTGTTAGTCGGGAGACCGGAGGGAAAAAAACCTTTGGGGAAGCCGAGACGTAGATGGGAGGATAATATTAAAATGGATTTGAGGGAGGTAGGATATGATGATAGAGACTGGATTAATCTTGGACAGGATAGGGACCAATGGCAGGCTTATGTGAGGGTGGCAATGAACCTGCGGGTTCCTTAAAAGCCATTTTTAAGTAAGTAAGTAACATGTTGATGATGATGAAAAACATTAATCGTAAAAAAAAAGACAATTTTCAAATGTTTGGCAATATATCACATGAACCAGACACGATTATGAAATATAAGGAACTTCTACTAAATACAGTACATACATGTATAAATTGAAATTATGCTCAGAAATGTTAAAAATAAATTGAAAACCATGAAAAAATTACAAAGTAAATACAAAAATAGCTACAGTAGAACTGCGTTATACTGTATCACAGGTGTGGGGAAACACGTTTTACACCCGCGTTCTAAGCAGTGTGTGACAATGAAACAATACAAAGACAAGAACAAAAAACTCACTAGTAAATAAAGTTTAGTACATAATCAAATACAACCTCTAATGCGGATTAACTCAGCTTGTTAGAAAAGTTAGAGCTTTCCCTCTAGCAGGCCTTTACCCTTCATGGGACACATTAGGTTATATTTATCTGTATAACCTATCCGTAGTATAATGAAACTTGTTGTTTAAGTGAATTGTAAGTACAGTTCTGTACATTAACATTAAAATACTTTGAATTAACTGCATTTAAAGTTTTATTAAAATCATTACAGTACAGTATGTATATATTTTCTTGTCTACTTTACGAAAAAAATCCCTTAGTTTAGTTTGACGTACTCATCCTGGTATTCAGTCTATGGTATCCATACCTAGGGGTATGAGGAACTGCTTCATGGGATACGCATCCCACTGACTACGCGCTTAAAAATGCTGATATTTATTTTATTATACTTGTAGATAATTACAGTTTACATATTTTCTTCTACAGTATTAACTCCTGTTTTTCCTTGCTTGAATAACATTTTACATAATTCATTATTATTATTTCATCAATAACTACTGTAATAATAGTAATAATAATATAATAATAATAATCTTAATAATGATAATAATAGTATGTATTTAGAATACATGAATCGTAGTCTTTTGTTATTTCAAATATAATGATAATGCAGTGTTTGGGGGTACGAAGGTAAAAAAAATATTTTGTGGGTCTGCTAGCAAAATAAGATTGAATACCACTGCCTTAAAGCATATTGCTTAATGGTGGCGAGATACATGAGATGAATCTGTTCGCAATGTGGCTGACATTCCATCCATACCATCACTTCACTTATTTTCTCTATCACTTCGTTAATTTCCAGTCCTGACACAGAAACACTCGGCTCATCAACGTCATCTTCAAAATCAGATGCGTGTAGACCTACCAGTTCACTTAAACATTTCCAAGTTTTTCTCGCAGAAGCAGCAGTTTTTTTCTTCAGTTAAAAGATTGACAACAGGAAGATCTTGATCGGTGTTTACTCAATCTTCAATCTATCACTTTGCTGCAAGCTTGTTTCTAGCACTCTAGAAGTGATGGAGATGGCCATATCATGCTGTGGAATTACAATTTCTGTTACGACACTATCAGTAGTCTCTCTCGAGACATGTAACCCAACAGTTCTCAATTGACGTGGGGCTAATGTGCACTCAGGGTTAAAACACCAGAATGAATTGCATGTACTGTACAAAAGAAAGGTTGTTCTAGAAGGGATGGAATACAGTTCACAAAGGTACAAAGTGTTAAATCGAAATAAAATAGCCTAGTCGGCTGGTGGACAGATCAAAAACCATGAGATGTCCAGTATACATACAGTCCCCTGTTTTGCATTCACAGAACAAAAGAGACTGAAGAAAAATACCTTCGAATTGTGGAACTAGACAACGTGAATGAAAGAAGTTGGAACCAAGACTAACTTCGCGAATTCTATAAAAATGAATCAAATAAAATTTTTTAAATAACAGGAGACACGATGGTGCCTGCAATATATCAGATTTCACAATATACCAAGATGCGGTATTAGAGTGTTTTAGGGCCGATTTCAGTAACATGTTATTAATTCACAATTAACTAATTGTAAATAATTGATTAAATGGTGATCTTACTCGTGTTAATTGTGTAAGCATGTGCGGCTTACAGCTGTTATGGTGCTTCTTCACACCATCCTCAGAGCCTACTAGATCTCGGCATCATCTCGAACTTCGGTGCCTGTTGTGTGAGTGCATTCGATTGTTGAAAAGTGTTGAAATGTGGTGTCAAATAGTGTGTGTGTTCTGAAATTGATCTGTGTGTTGAGAATTTGATCAGGGTGTGTTTTAGTATGTCTGTATATTTCATATTGTTCTAGTGTATTGTGTTTTTGGGTTGTATGTGTAGGATTTCCATGTCTGTATTTATGTTATTGCATGTGTGGTTAGAATTAGTTATGTGTTCGGCACATGTAGATGTATTGTCCTCTTTGTATCGAGTTTGGAATGATCTGCCTGTCTGTCCAACATAGAAACTGTCGCAACTATTGCATCATTGAATCAATTATTTATATTCAAGTGTTAAAAGTAGTGTACGAAAGATTCAACATGGATAACTAATTGTGATTTAACTTAAATATGTAAGTTAAATCATATTTAATTCGTTTGCATTTCACTAAACTTATACAAATTTGAAATAAAGTCAATTAATTTAATTTCCAATTAAGTCATCACGGCCTTCGGAATCATAGTAAAATTGGATTTTCGAAGGGTATGTGCCTTGTTAGGCCTTGTTGATCTAAGCAGTAAGATTCATAGCAAGTTCATTTGTTATGTTAGAATGTCATAAACGAAGGTAACCTCAAAACAAAAAGGCGGATTGGCAGCCTTTAGAAGAAAAGAAGAAAATTTGGAAATAAATAAAAAGAGATTTTTGTGCAAAAAACCTAATCCGAATGTCTTTGGCAATATTGAAGAAGAATGGGATAATATGAAAGTAGATGCAAGAAAATATCATGCAACAACAAAAATAAAAAGACTTAATGGATTTGCACTGTTCCAATGCCTTGAAATGTAATATTAGGCCTACAGCCCTACATGATAAATTTGTTATTCATATTATTTTAGTTGCTGTATTTTAGGCAACTGAAGGTTGATTAAACATTTCTTCAATAAATGTATAATTAAATAATATTATGAAATACTTAATTATCATTTGAAAATTCTAAATCACCTTCTGTACTATTCAAAATATACAATGCTTATGTTTTACTTAACCTAAACTGCATTTACAAATCTTTTTCGTACATTGTATTAAAATAATCTTCTTTTTCGGAAATTATCCTCACTCATCTCGGTGAGAAATCATCATTTTCAAATATTAAGTCCATCATTGTCCTTGCTCGCCATGATGAAAATTATTATCGTTATTGTAGGATTATTTATTGAAATGATCAAATTTTAACCAATTAACTTATATGTAGTTCAATGAGAGCTTAAATCCCGATTTGTGTTGGTGAAATGCATTGTTACTTTAAGTGTCAATTAAAAAGACTTTAAATAACAATTAAAGTTAAATGAGTTTGGTGAAATCGGCCCTAACTGTAATAACAAAATAAATTAATACAGTAGAACCCCAATTATCCGTCACCCTATTAATCGATCAGCAGATTATCCGATTGTCTTTCCCTTCGTTTTTTTATTTTTTCTTTGCTGCAGAACAAAATATTATGAAGTCTTGTGCATTGCTAGTATATATTTTTTTATTGAGAGGGTTATTTATTACATTTCTTCATCATTATACAGTTTTTTGCAGGAATGCTTCTGCTGCCAGCAATAAAAACAGTTACTTGTGGGAGGCAGTGTTTTTCCCAACTTGTGAAATAGTCACTACCGGCTTTCAAAAAAATGACGCCAAAAAGTTCCACGCAATTGCAAGTCCATGTCCTACTGTTCGAGTAGCTGTACTGTACAACTATATGTAAAAAAAAAAGTGTTGTGCTGTGTATCGAAATAAATGCAAATAATTGAGAGGTTTGGGAAAGGAGAAACTGTGACCCATGTTGCATCAGAATACGAGATTGGTGTTACAACTGTACGCAATTTAATGAAAAACAAGGACAATGTGTATGAAGTACGATTATGTAAATCTAGAATACGAGACTATTACTATTCCTATCATTTCGCAGACAACCATCACAACGAGTTTCCTTGGTCCTTAAAACACTTCGTTGACAACCTGAGTTAAATTAGTGAACTTCTGATTCACTACTGTACATGTTAAACACAAGACCACGGAGAAAATTACGAATATGTAGGCCAAAGTGTTATACAATTAATTTATTAATAGTACATTATGCAACGAGCCTATAATGGTAGTAATTAAGACGCGAGTATGTTTATGAAACGAGTGCAAGCGAGTTTCATAATTTTCATGCGAGTGCCTTAATTACCATTATAGGCAAGTTTCATACGACTTTTTATGCTCGACCATATTTCTAACTTGAAATTATTCATAAGTATTCATGTTATTCTTATCTGACTGGGGAGCAGAACTGACCTTGTGCAATATCTCGTAAATTGTGAGATGTGAGCAGACGCGAAAGTATTGATTTTTTCCATGGAACAATAATGTCATTGACCTTGATATAATCTAGAGAATAACATGAACTAATTTTGATATAACCTGGAAATTGATTTAGAATTGAAAAACGAGATGACAAATTGAATTTATTTGAATATTATTTACAATTAACGCTAATTATTATAGTAACAGAACATAATCATAAAATCTTTTAAGGTGCGCATTATCCAATTTTTTCAATTAACCGTTCAGTCCACCCCCCTTTATTACCACGAATAATAGAGGCTCTACTGTATTGTAAATTAATTTAATATTGAAAGTTACATTTTTCTCTAATTTCGAACTTCTGATTAAGTAAGGAGATCACTTCTCTGTTTCACCCATTCCTGAATGCACACTAGAAGTTTCGTATTTCATGTGTCAATGGTAAAATGGCTGTAGTGCTATTGTAACGAGTTCGTAACGAAATTGTGATCTGCAGAACATATCCGCCTTTCACTTGGGAGAATTGTGTAAATTTTGCATACACTTCTTTCCGTGTTGGGCTGTACAATAAATGCACAGGATGCTAAAGCTACTGATAATGACATTGAACGTCGCATATGAATCATTCTCAGCTGCGTATTTGAAGTTGAGATAAATATAGCATTGTTTACTGGCTTACTTACTAGCAAGTTATATGAAGTAATTAATTTTGTAATTCATTGCATGCATTGCTTCCACCATCACATATGATCTTCTCACGTGCTATGAATGCACACATTATGTTAACAGTGTTTATTGCATTTATTCATATCATAGCCCTAATAAATTAAAGTTAGATATGGTCTATAATTACTTCAGAATGTGAAGGCTAATTGAGGAGCTCCGAAACAAAACCCGTTAAGTCCACCTCCGATCAAAATTGAGTTGGAACGGATTCTTACTCTACGAAATGTCCTGCATCGATCTACAGTCTCTATTCAGTTCTCACTCCGTTGCGTCCCTGTTAAAAATGCGGTCGAAATCGAGTGTTTATTTTATAATCCATTCAGTCCACTGCTCCAGTCGGAACAAACCCCGTTAAGTCAACAGACTCAGACTTCTGTTTATTGTGCAGCCACATAATATTAATAATTTTATTAGTTCATTGTTGCAGCTGCATCTGCTGCTGGAGGCATATCAGTGTTACTGTGATGACATCATTGTTGGTGTATAAATCATACATTTTTAAGCAGAAGAATACAATTGTATTCGTAGAAAATAAGTCAGTCTCGTAATAGTGTTCTAGTAGTAATAGGTGCCATGGAGGAAAGTGTGTCTGTGTTAGAGGGATCTTCAGGGTTAAGAAAGAGGAAAAGAATGTCGGAGACAAGGCGAAAGAAAGAATATGAAGCCAGGTACAATATTTAATTAAATCTCCTCTGTAAATTAAATGAAAACAATGTGGTCCTGAGTTAAAATGTTGGTAAAAATGTCATGGATATACGACTCCACAATTTTATTCTAGATATTATGACAAGGATTATGGTGTCATGGAATTTGAACCTCCCGGTTGTCACAAGGAAGGATGCTTCAAATGCTGTTTGATCCCCGCATATAGTTTTATAAAGCCCAGAAAAAGGGTTTATGCACATTACAACAAAGTGAAATAAGACAGGCTTCTTGCTTCATTGATGTCTGTTTCATCCACAAAGAGGCGACGTCAACGAAAATACGATTTCGAAAAATTGAACAATCTTGTTGTAAAATATATGGTAAGAGGGTTTTTGAATATAGCAATCATGTTCATGATAGCGTACATAATAATTTATGCATTTGTAAGCACCTGAAAAATATTATTTCCGACCTGGGTAGCACATTGGTAGCTTGCCCACCAATGAACTCAAGGGTGCGTGGTCAAACCCGGTGGATTTTAAGTCTCTGAAATCCACAGCACATCAAAGGTATTACCCATAAGATACTCAATTCAATGTTACAAGTGGTTATGTCGCGATATAACCAAGTTGTTACAGCGACTATAACCAGATTAATAAATATATTATTATTATTATCATTATTATTATTATTATTATTATTATTATTTATATTATTATTAACATTATAGCATCCAACACACTGGCTGGAAAGCCCACTAAGGATAGAATGGGTGACGATCATAGGTCAAAATGGTCTCAAAAAGAGACTATCTGTTATTACATTTATATCAAACTTGAAAGCATGCGAAAGCCACTACTCTCGCGGAAAAAGTAGGAGATTGTACCTTCTTTCAAATCTCAGTATAAGCAAACTACACAAAATTTATAATTCCAGTGTGTCAGACTCTTTGAAAGTAAAATGGTGGTTCTTTTACAACATCTTTTCCACTGAATTCAACTTGGAGTTTGGTACACCTGTTACCGACACAGGTGGATATTGTGCAAAAATGAATCATGAAGTGGAATCATCCGTCAGCGGTAAGAAAAAGGAAGAAACTCTTGCTGCACTCATTGCCCACAAAATCAGAGCAAAGAAATTCTACAAAATTTTGAAAGAAACTCCACAAAATTCTGACACACTTTGTTTCGATTTACGACAAGTTCAGTCGTGGCCGAAACTACCAATAAGTATGTTAGACAGATTAGTTTCTGAGCATTCTGTATTACAGATGTTGAAAACAAATCCCCTAACTTTTACTGCAGAACTGAAAATCAGGGAAGCCGAGAAGCAAAAGAAGTAGTTTCAGCTCTCACAAATTTTCTTACCAAACAGAATTTTGATGAAGCTGTCTCCACTAAAAGGCTAGTTCCAGACGGGTGTGGAGGCCAAAATCAAATTCCATTCTTGTACATGCTCTCTAGTGGTGGCTTCTGCAAAAATCACTGCAATCTGTGAAAGGCATATGTATGACTTTTCCTGGTCGAGGCCATTCATATCCTCCCAACAGGTAGGGCATTTGGCATAATAGAAAAAGCATTGTGAAGTCACTCTGAAATATTTGTCTAAAGACTACCACACTGTCTGTCGTAATGTGGACAAAGTTTCCGTTCTGGGGATAGATTAGAAAATTCAAGATTTCAAGGCATTTACCTCCAAAGTTCATAAGCTGGAAGGGATCAGTACTATGAAAACAATACGTCTGATGAAGACAATAAGGCAGGTAAAAACAAATGAATGTGTCATATCGACATGATCATTCTAGACGTTAGAAATCATTGTTAAAGAGATGTTGTCATGTGAAAGATATAACTCAGCCCTTGAACATACCATTTTGCCCAGGTAATGTAAAAACTGCAAAGAAGGCTGTTATGGACTGTTTGTTGAAACAAAGGTTTGGAGATGAGTGGAAGAACATGCCAAAACTACAGTTTTACGCAAACATTGTTGATTATCAGAAAAATGACACAGAATGAAGAGGAAAATGAAAGATGTGATTGTCTTGATAAGGAAGAAGGTTTTGGAATAATATAGCAATTTCTTTTGTGTTTTGATTTGCTTGTGAAGATGAATAAAACATAATAGTCATAAATCTTGGACCGTTAATTCATTAACAATCACTGTAACATGTACTGGTAAGAGTTAATTTTGCTTTAGTAAACTTAATTTCCTACTTGTATTTCGTTAGCTTCCGTTTCAAAAACCATTTTGCCCACCTGTATGGAACAAAACAAGTTAAGTCCATCCGATAATTTTTTTTTTTTTTTTTTTTTTTAAGTTGCGATTATTCCTAATTTAGATGCAACTGATTTTCAGTGCTAGTCGTTTTGTTATCAAGAAATAGTCCTTTTTACAACAGTAGTTTCTTTTAATTTTTTATGCATAAGTTTAAGCGGTAGAAGTTTTTCGTCTTTTCTGAAAATTTATGATTTGTGGACTTAACGGATTTTGTTTCGGAGCTCCTCAATTTATGTTATAGTTCTCATACTTTTACTCATGTCAAGAGTTCTTTTTCTTCTGATAAATTAAAAGCTCTTAGATACCCTAGGTATGTATGGTGTGTTTTATGATTAGGTCCCGAATACTCAAAATTCTGGACTGCAAAGGTGATCTTCTTTGACAATTGGTCCAGGATTTTACATTATTTTATTACGCTGGTAAATATTTAGTATGCACATTCTACAATTACTGAAATTTGTCCTTTTAAACGTTCGTGTGTTAAGTAGTATTTTATTTTACGGTAATAGGTACCAGTACTGGAAAAAGAAATCTAATCATTATACTACTTGATGGTTATGTAAATTTGGTAAACCTCTTTTTTGTTTCTGTATTTTAAATAGATAAACTTTATTGTCAAAGGCATAAAAAATGCATAGGCATGGTCAAAAAATATACAATGTCAATGGCAATACTGGAAAAAGAAATCTAATCATTATACTACTTGATGGTTATGTAAATTTGGTAAACCTCTTTTTTGTTTCTGTATTGTAAATAGATAAACTTTTTTGTCAAAGGCATAAAAAATGCATAGGCATGGTCAAAAAATATACAATGTCAATGGCAATATTATTATTATTATTATTATTATTATTATTATTATTATTATTATTATTATTATTATTATTATTATTATTATTCAAGATTTGAATGACCAATACGTGCGCCCTCTAGACTGAAAGGATACAGTTGTATTAATATCGCCATAATGTATTTTCTAATTTAATGATGTTATTTGTATCTTTGACATCAGCTAGTAAACTATTATACATCTTTATACCAAAAACTGTGTAAGTTCTACTAATATTATTAAGATGGTGTACCGGAATACTTAAACTATTTTTATTACGAGTGGGATAATGAATAATCCTAATATAGTCCTGATTCAATTTAATGATAAATTTATTATGCTTGTTGATGGGTCAAATACTGAAAATAAATTACTTATCACTTTCAGTTTATAATTTTTATACTTCATCGTATAGGGTCTAATAATAATAATAATAATAATAATAATAATAATAATAATAATAATAATAATAATAATAATATGATTTATTAAACACACTGTATACATGGTTGAAAGTGTTACATTACTCGAAATTTTGGTCATTTGCATAATACTTTAAAGAGTTAGTCCTTGATTGACATAATAGCATGTGATATTGTTGGCAACACTGTCCACGGAGAGTGCATCAGCATTCCTTCGATGGCTGATGGTATCCATTCTGTCCGGATATTCTGTCATGGAACCCGTGAGTCACTGTTCTTGTGAAAACTAGCCTTAACTCGAAGTTTGGCTGCTTCCATTCGTTGGTTTTCATGGCGGGCATTCGGTAGAAATCTTGGTCTATATCCGTCACCTTCTCTTCTCTATCTCTTATGTGGACTTCGGAGGCTGGGGTGCTTGCTAGGTTGTAGTGTATCTTCAGTTCCCTAATGAAGAAGTCTGTGTCTACCAGTAGGGACATTATCCTTGATCTTGTCCTTGAGAGTCGGAGGGACCTTTTAATATAGCTGGCTTTAACTGCTTCCATTCTCTTCAGATTCAGATGGGTTAGATGATTCCAGATGTACTCAAAGCGTAGCATGCTATCGGTACTATGTTTATGCAGAAGAGTCTAAGGGCAGTTCGAAGTGAGATTTTATTTAATTTCTTTATCTCGAACATGGCCTTCGTTGCGGCTGAGCATCTATCTTATGTGTGCTTTGTGAAGCTTTTTCCTGTTACTTTCAGAGTAAGGCTAAGGTATTTGTAGGAATTTATCCATTCCAGTTAGTCTCTGCCACAGGCGAGGGTGTCTGATTTTGCAATTTTCCCTCCTCGTCTGAACTTCATTACCTTTGTTTTATTTGCATTGATGTCCAGGCCATTCAATGAAGACCAGGTGTGCAACCTATCCAATGCTTTCTAGAGTTTTTGCTTGTCTTTCGATAGCAGGATCATGTCGTCCTCATATAAGAGGATTTCGATGTCCTCAGATGCTGTCTCCTGGATTACGTCATGTGTGGCAGGTTGAATAACATCAGGCTTAGGGTGTCTCCTTGCAGAACTCCATTGGTCTGAGGTATAAGTTTGGAGCAGCTAACTCTGTCGCTTAACATTAGCAGGTTGATATTTAATATGTGCTCTATGAGTTGTATGCATGGGTTCTCTTCTCCTAGGGTACATCTTAGTTTCTTCATCAGGATCATTTATTGACCTGTCAAACGTTTTGGTGTAGTCTACGAAAATGGCGTACACATGTCCTACTGGAGAGCTAATTGCTTCCCCGATAATATTGAGCACCCTCTCAATGGCTTGTGTTGTGAATCTGCCAGCAATGAATCCCTATTGTTGCTCGGACATGTGTAACATCGCTTGTGGTAATATCAATTTTGAGGGTATTTTGAAAGAGGTGCATTCTAGGGCAATTCCGCAGTATGCGTCTGGTGATTCTCTTGCTCCTCTTCCTTTGTATAACACTTGGATGGTGGATTCTCTTCATCTCGCAAGGATTCTTCTTGTTAAACAATGTGGTTCATTACTCTAATGCAGACGTCTCAATAGGGCCTTCTCAGAGCACTTTCTCCTCTCTCTATTTTTTAATGTAAGAGTGGAACAAGATGCGGGAGCAGTTTGTGTACCTCTGGATGACGTCATTGATCGCGTCGTTTGAATAGACATCTGCAACCGCTACGATGTTGTCTCCATCTCCGAGGAAAGAATGTCCTTATTACCGCATATGTATGAAGAAATAAAAGCTTTCATAGGAAAAGTGAGAATTTTAAGTTTCAGTGGGTAACTGTTACCACTTTATTAATCTAAAATTGTTGCCTAATTTGAATCAAGACCAGTGTAACAAATGTAATGAAGTACTGAAGGACTTGAGAAAAGAATTTGAGACCAGATTTAAGATTTGAATAATTCTAATTTAAAATAATTGTGAATTTCTTAAATGTTTTGGTTATGGTTAATTATTGAAAACATTACGAAACATATTATTTAACTATTATTGTAATTAATATATTAATATCGACGTATCGTAAGAAAAGTACCTTAACAACAAACAAGTTTAATTGCAATTTAATTATTATTATTTAATTGAATTTTATTTTATTAAATATAGTATAAACTTAAAACAAAGAGAGATACCAAAAACCATTTACTAGAAATGAAGTATTGTTGTCTAGTCAACTGTCCGAAGACAGGTCTGAACCTCACAAGATACCAACAAGGCACCACTTATGAGACAACTAGGCCAGGAGATAATGGGGTAGGGTGGCCAGTTCCTTGTGCTTAAATAATTGCGTAACATGTATGGTTCTTCATGCTTCAGATGTCTTCTTTTTACTCATTAATACATAACTAAAAAATAAATTTATTATTATTATTATTATTATTATTGCTACAGCAAACTACTTACGAAATTTTATTCCTTCTGAAAACAACAGTCTATTGTGACACAATACAACTCAAAAGTGCAGCTTTGTGGAATTTCTCCTGCGACAGTTACAACTTAGCTCACTCATGCGTGTGACATGAATCAGCGATCGTCTGTCTTCGGGTATTGCACTTATCTCTTCAGCTGACTATGCTATCTACATTTGCTCTCTGTAACAACTTTTATGTGTTGGCCTTGAGACGCCTGCTCTCATGTGAGAGGTAGTGCATCTTGTAATACCTCATCCATAAGGTTATCTGGTCCAGGGGGTTTACGCAGTTTATTTTCCTGAAATGCTGTCTGTACTTCTTCTGTTGTGAATGGGGTGGGCATTTCCTGTGGGTCTGCTGTGGTTTGCTGATCTGTCAGTCTGGATTTTTTTAAATATGGTCGAGAAATGTTCTTCCCACACTGCCATTGGTATCTGTGGGTTGTCTTCTTCTTGGTTCTAAAATCTTGTAAGGGGACATTTCAGCCGCTTCCATTGTCTCTTGCTCCTTCTTTTCTGAAAATAATTTTTGCTCCTCTTTCAGTAGGTTTCCTCTCCTCTCCTCGGAGTATCTTGCCAGGTTGGCTTCCGATTTGTGTGCTCTCCAAATGTGTAGTATTTCCAGAGTGGTTTTTCTGGTTTTGTAACACCCCTCATCGAACCAGGGTTTTCTTTTTCTTGTTATTGCCTTTCTCTTCTGTGCTGCTGCTAGCAGAGTGGCTATGAGAAGGTCTAGCGCTCTGTCAAGGTCCCCTTGGTCTAAGTGTGACCAGATTAACTCTTGATTTAGCTTTTCACTGAATGTGTCTAGTTGATATATCTTGGGCTCCATTGTCGTTTGTTCTTTGTGACGTCTTGTTTATCTATTGTGAAGCTTGTTACTATGGGTATGTGTCTTATCAGTGTCCACAGGTGCTCTTGTCACTTAATGTTTATTTCTCCTCCTTTATAAAATACCAAGTCGATATGCTTCATCCGTTACAGTCGATATATGTTGGGTAAATAAAATAAGTATAAAAATCCTTCAAATAACTGTCTTATTTAACCTAAAGAATAATACAAATAAATTAATTAGGTCATTTTATGTAATTAAAAACATGACAAGCGCTTTCGCCAATTAATGGCATCATCAGGTCTAAAAACATATCAGTGATTTATCGTAATTTAATTCGAGAAAAATTCGTTCCGGCACCGGGAATCGAACCCGGGACCTCCCAGCTCTACGCGCTGAGTGCTCTTTCCAACTGAGCTATGCCGGGATGATCCACGGTGCCGGCCGAACTCCTCTCGTAATGCTTTTACGGCTTTACTACCTGCACTTTAGACAATGTAAGTCATACATGCAGCAGCGCATATTTAAATGACTTTATGGCCATATTCAACATCAGTTTGTGACAACTGCTAACAGTTAATACATCGCATATTCATTATATATGAGGTCTCGCCCACCTCATTGAATATTACACGACTACTATGAAGTAGCCAATGTGTATTATCACAATTTAATTCGAGAAAAATTCGTTCCGGCACCGGGAATCGAACCCGGGACCTCTCAGCTCTACGTGCTGAGTGCTCTTTCCAACTGAGCTATGCCAGGACACGATCCACAGTGCCGGCCGAACTCCTCTCGTAATGCTTTTATGGCCTTACTACCTGCACTTTAGACAATGTAAGTCATACATGCAGGGGCGCATATTTAAATGACTTTATGGTCATATTCAACATCAGTTCGTGACAACTGCTAACAGTTAATACATCACATATTCATTATATATGAGGTCTCGCCCACTTCATTGAATTTTTCTCGAATTAAATTGAGATAATACACAGTGGCTACTTCATAGTAGTCGTGTAATATTCAATGAGGTGGGCAAGACCTCATATATAATGAATATGTGATGTATATCATAGTGATTATTAGGGCTATGAAAAGGGAGCATCACTAGCTTTAACTGCTCCCTTTTCACAGCCCTAGTGATTATATTATATATGTTGGGACTGACTCCCTGTTGACTAAGGAGAACACTTTCTCTTCTCATTGATTCTAGTTCACGTTAACACTTTGTTTAAAAAATTTAAAATTGTATTAGTCGACACGTTAAAAGTGTTAAAATTTAAAATAGGTTATGTATCTTAGACAGACAGCCCGTTTCGATGCCGGTGCTGCATCATATTCAGTGTCCTACGAACTACTGTTGTTCCTGCAGATCTTGAATTCTGCCATTTGCATTCGTCAGTTGTGGGGGTGGGTGTGTGTTGCTCTTATGGTGGGAGTAGTTGTTATTGTGTTATGTATTATGATATCGAATAATGTGTGGGTATTGTACTGTAATTGTGTATTAAGTATATGTTGTGGGTGTGTTATTGTATGTTTATATATTTCGTATTGTTCTAACATGTTTAACTGTGGACTTTTATGGTGTAATGTGTAGAATTTCCATATCTGTTTCTATATTACTGTATTCGTGATTATTGTTGATAATATGTTCTGCGTAATTTGATGTGATATAGGGTTTGGTTATAGCTTTTATGTGTTCATTATATCTTGTTTGAAAGGATCTTCCTGTCTGTCCTATGTAAAAATTTCTCTTCTAGTGTTTCAAAGACTATTAGTGCTTTCCTGTTGGGTTTATCCTTGCGCCAATTGAAGTCTCCTCCTAGTAAGACTGGAGTGTGAATGCTGACTCGTTCTAGTGCCTGTAGAATGGAATCAATGATGTACTCTCCCATGACATTAGGTATAATGTACATATCTATGACTGCTAGGTGTTTGAATGTGATGATCATAGTGTCTCTTTCTTTTTGTTGACTGATTACTTGTCCCATGGATGGCTTGTATAGGCATGACACTCCCCCAGAGGGGTGCCCTTCCATTCCCTCTTCAGCCAGCTTGTGTACCACGTAGTAGCCTGCAAAATCAATTGGTTCTTGCAGGAAAGTTTCTGTTAGGACTATCAGGTCGTGTTCCAGAAGATATATCTCAGGGTTTTCATCAGGGATTTTAATCCTTCGACATTTCATGGCAGACATTTAAATTCGTATTTAACGCAGTTGAAAGGGGCGAAAAATTACGTCCTCCGGCGGCTAGAAGTCCAGGTACTTGAAGGATACTGCCAGTTTGAAAGCTTTGTTGTGTCCTCTGTATTTAGCACTTCGCATTCTCTGACCTGGTTGATTCCTTGTTCATTGAAGTATTGAATTAAATCTTGTTCCGTTTTGCTTCGAAGCCTTCCTACATAGATCCAAGCATTTCTTTCTGCTTCTTTCAGCATGTTGGAAGTTGCGCTGCTCCTTTGAGGGATTGATGATCTTCTTGGTCTTGCTGGTTGGTGTTGGCTTGAGGTGTGGCCTTCTGTTCTGTGGTCCAGGTCTCCTGCTTCTCGTCTCTTGGATATTCAAGATTTTCGGTATTATCCAACTTCTTGGCTGTTGACAATTCTTGCCCTTTCATTTCCGTCTCCTTCTGTTTTGTTTTACTCGCTATTTCCTTGTTCGTTGTATTCGTCTGAGGGTCATTCAAAGTAATCAGGTTGGTTGGTGTAGTGATTGTCTCATTTGGTAATTGTTTCTGAAAACGTATTATTTGTCCTTCTTGTGTTAAATGTCAACAAATAATACGTTTTCCGAAGTGATATAGTGTTAAAAGTAGTACAATCAAGATGTATAATTGTTTCTTCTTAGTGATGTTCTGTTCTCGCTCTTGTGTTGATTCTTGAGCTATGCTGTGAGTGGGTTTCTTTTCCATGGGTTGGTTCATCAAATTCAAAAAGGTTTATATGAATTAATTCCAATACTTTAAGGATTTATATATCACAAACAGTAAGAAGATTATAATGTAGAAAATATTCTCTACAGGAAATTCTACTATCAACACCTACTATGCCTGACAATACGTTTCTGTGTCATGAAAATGTCATTCAACATGGTTCCAGATCCCAGATATGGGTACTGGTAACATTTTGTGGCAAATATATATTCACTATAGAAGTATTCTTCAGTGACAAAAGAAGTAGAATTTTATTTAAACTGAAAGAAAATATCAGAATTATCTATACTAATAATAAATCTGTAGCCAAAATTTTTCTGGTAATTTTCGATTTTCCAAAAATAATTTGTGTTAACATGTATAATTAACCATCCTGAAACCGAAAATCGCTTTTTTGAAATTTTTGTTTGTATGTCTGTCTGTCTGTCTGGATGTTTGTTACCTTTTCACGCGATAATGGCTGAACCGATTTATATGAAAATTGGAATATAAATTAAGTTCGTTGTAACTTAGATTTTAGGCTATATGACATTCAAAATACTTTATTTAAAAGGGGGGTTATAAGGGGGCTTGAATTAAATAAATCGAAATATCTCCCTTATTATTAATTTTCATGAAAAATGTTACATAACAAAAGTTTCTTTTAAAATAATTTCCGATAAGTTTTATTCCTTACAAAATTTTGATAGGACTGATATTTAATGAGATAAATGAGTTTTAAAATTACAATAACAATGCCATCTAAGGCGCTATACTGAAATAAAAACAAATAACTTCGTCTATAAAGGGCCTTGGACAACAACAATCGAAAGCTATTAAACATAGCCTACAGAGAATGTTTCTGTGTTTGTATGAAGTAATATCGGAAGCTAATTAACTGTTTAATTATTGTTTCACTATTGGAAATTGTAGTTTCTCTAGATGGACATAATTCTACAATGTTATTTACAGTAACTTAAACATGTAGCAAGTAATATAAAATATATACATTAAAACTAAATGATATGTCAATCTTCATTAAACTATGGTTGCATGTAATAACAATTAAGAGAAATGTTAAAGGAATTGTCATTGCACCAAATGATTGCTCTCGGGACCAAAATGATCGCATTTTAATTATTTAAATGCAATTTAAATTAAGTAACATATTAAACGATTTGTCCTTCTATCAAACACTAATGTTCCCTGGATCAAACGTCCTATTTTAATTATGTAATTACTTTATATTTATTTCTAACTGATGCAGTGGAGCGCACAGGTACGGCTAGTTTATAATATAATGCAACAAAATTTATTGGTATTATGCCAATCCTAGCAGTTGCATATTTAATTTCTTTTTTTCGTATTTTCATACATTTCAGTATTTGTTTTTGGCTAAACATTGTTCACACTCCAATTATGGACATAATCGAAGCATCTCCAGGACATTTTTTTTTAAATACATGTTGCTGCATGTAGGCTAAATTTGAATCATATTGTTCCTTGTATTTCATGCCATATCAATATACATCATCCTATAGTTTACCAAATATTTGTCCACTTGTCCGACCTGATAATACTATTATCTTTGTACTATGTAATGTAATGTAATACACATTTAAACATCCAAATCAGATAACTGTGCACCATTGGGGTTAATTTGTGTCTTTAGTTTCTAAAATAAATCTCTTATCAATGATCACCCCATGCATTATAGCTGGTTTTCTAAACCGAATTTTGCTATTTATCGCAGCTCCCCAAATTCATCACTATGCTGAGTGGGCACTGGTGCCATACACTGACCGCAATTTCGTGAGAAAATTCCTTCCCTATGAAGACTCGAATAGCATGATTCTGTAATGCCTTAGACTATGATGTTACAGTATGAGCAGGGTTGCCAGATTCTCTCATCAGGAATCCAGAACAGGTTATGATTAGGGTCCGGATTTGTATGTTAAAAAATGTTTTTTTTTTCCTAATGCGTACATTCCTAAAATAAAATTTAATATCCATATCATGGTCTCACAAATGAAAATTCCAAATTTTATTTTATATAAAACATATTTTAGAAAAAAGTTATGTGGATAAATATTTTCGATATTTTCTTCATAATTACATATTTTAGTATTTTTCCTCATCATTCCAAACACGCTACAAAGAACACATTACAGCAATAACCAGAGGACACAATACATCTACATACGCCGATTACATAACCAATGCTAACCATACATACAATAACATAAATGCAGACATGGAAATCCTACACATACAACCCAAGAACCAAAAACTCAACATACTAGAACAATGCGAAATATACAAACACACTAAAACACACCCCTATCAAATTCTCAACACACAGATCAATTTCAGTACACACACTATTCGACTCCACTATTCAACACCTTTCAACAATCAAACCACATAACAGGCAGAGAAGTTCGAGATGACGCCGAGATCTAGTAGGCCCTGAGGATGGTGTGATAAGCACCGAAACAGCTGTAAGCCGCACAAACTTACATAATTAACATGAGTAAATCCGCTAGTTAATCAATTAATTATATTCAAGTGTTAAAAGTAGTGTACGCAAGAATCAAAATGGATACTTTTCCTCTTTGTCTTTTAACATTTTACAACAGAAATTTGGTTCTCGAAAGAATTCAATACAAATGCTTCACTTCCGCATGAGGTGAGAATTATTCACATGCACGTGCTAAATTGGCGAAGAAGAGAATCCAATCTCGAGATTACGTCATACAGTGACTCTATGTTATTGTGCGTGTTTTTTTTTTCTGCTTCTGTAAACAGTTACCCTAACATGATTCATATAATGTGTGTCATTCACGCCCTGCATAGATTGTGTGAAACAATCCGATCTATTTATCCTAATGTGGACAAGCTAATGTCCAACAGAAAAAAAGTTTTTGTAAAATCACCATCATAGATTGATCTTTTCAAAAAGATAAATCCTGAAAGTGAATTTTGTAGTGTGACATGCTTTATTAATAACTTAGTGCATTAATGATATCTTCAATTTATTTGTGAGCAATTTACGTTTGTTTATTACCAGCCATGTAACTTATACTAATGAATAATAGTCAAAATACACAACGGTGTGAATATTGTGGTAAACTCTTCAAATGTGTAATCATTCATATAAGTAAAGCGCACCCTGATGTTCATGGCAAGGTCATTGTATCTAAATATGATGTGAACAAAGCAACTAACCAGTTGAGGGGACATTCCTATGCATCTATTCCTGGGAGAGAGGAAAATAGAAATGATCTTCGGGATACTGAGTCACAGCCTTCACACACAAGTCCACCAAATGGTAAATCCCAAGGTATTGTAGATTTTGAATATTTTTAATAAACCATTATATCTATAAACAGAATCTTTCCTTTCTATATCGTACCTTCACACCCCCACCCCAAGCTTTGGCCCTCTTGTCCATTACTCCGATCTCCTCGCTGTCCACCTTGACTACAGCCAGCATAGAGATGTAACAGAGATCAGCACATGACAATTTGTTTTAATTTTGAAATAAAGTGCATTTTTAGTGACTTGTGTGAAATTTTGCATCAGTCTTTTAGAAACTCTCAACAAGAAAATGTACAATATGATGTATCTACTACCTTTCATATTGGCAATATAAACTTGTACATACAGTTTTTTGTATTCATTTTCCCTTTTTGTCATTCCCCTCTGATGAAAATTATACGATTTCAATTAAATTTGTTCAAAATCTCCTTCGTGATCCACAAATTAAATCCAATTTCAGATTCGTGCCTACTTTGGAAAAATCGGGTGTTAATTTAGTGTAACAAATCAATCATGTGAAAAAAAAATCTGTCAATGTCAGTTGGAGGTAAAATAGAGAAGAGTGCAATGGAAAATATTAATTAAAGGGTTTTGGGTACAGTATCCTTTGTTCACTTGCTGACACTCTCACAGGATGCGATTTTTCGCCAAATCTTTATCACGATGTTGACATAATGTTACACATTCAAGACATTCCTTATTTTAAGTTTTTTTCTGTAGTGTTTGTTGATGTGGAGAATAATTTTTAAATGTTTACAGCATTGTTGGCTAATAATTGTCAGTCATTTATGTTTGAAAATTTACACATGCTATTTTTATTTTGTATTGCCATACTTGAATAATAATAATAATAATAATAATAATAATAATAATAATAATAATAATAATAATAATAATTCCATGCAAAAAATCCAACAATATCCATGCAAGATAGACATTTAAATGTAATGTGCTATCTCAAATGAACAAGAGCACATTTGTTTCTTCAGTCAACAGTCCGAAGTTTGGTTGGAACCTCATAAGTGACACCAATAAGGCATCATTCATGAAGCAACAAAACCAGAAGATAATGAGGTAAGATGGCCAGTTTCCTTCCCCCTCCATTGCATACAAGGCTGACTAGTATCTAATATTTCACTAATGAGACTTAAGAAAAGACATAATTATAATCACTTGTATATGTCCACCGCTGTGGAGTAATGGTGAGCATGTCTGACTGTGAAACAAGCGGTTCAAATCCTGGTTGCAGCAAGTTACTTGGTTGAGGTTTTTCCGAGATTTTTCCTCAAGCCACTGAACCAGAAATGTTAGGTAACTTTCGGCGTTTGACCTCGGATTCAATTCGCCATCATAATTATATTTCCCCGTCTTTCATCATCATCTCTGTTTCTTTCATATGTTTAGGCTTGCTCTGATGTAGAGTCAGTTGCAGGCCGCCAACGAACTTTGACCCTGTAGATATGTGGTCATTAGTTGCTGGCAGTAGTGATATGCACCATGGACTTTCGCCTGGGACCAGGGTTGAGGGACCACTATGAGGCCTATGCGGAAAGGTAAAGGGATCATGTAGGAGAGTTCAGGAGCGGCACTCAGGGGGATCTTAGGGCATGCACACCATTCCATACTGAATAGTACAATGAGCCATCCAAGCGACCTGCGTGTGATCCCCATTTTGACTGCAAGCAGTTGAAAATAAAGAACCTATTTTTCTGGCTGTAAGCGGATTTTTTACTTTTTTTTTTTTTTTTTTTTTTTTTTAAACATCTTTAAGTCATTATTGCACCCTTTTTTTTACCCTACTTAACTTAATTCAGATCGTAGCCCTACTGATAAGTCGTGATTTGCGCTACATTTGATGTCATTTTTATGTACGAATTAGTAGAGTAAAAATAGTGGAGTTTTTAAGGTAGAAATGAAAAGTTGATCTTGCGTAAACCAGTGCCAAGGCACAATGGCAGTACTGCTAGAGTCGCTCCTGTTTTTATTAATTAGGTTATGATGTTTCTCAGTGACTTGCATGGACACACTGTAAAATTTACATTGCCTCCTAAATACTTACTTAGTCTACCAAGCAGGAAACAATTGCGAATCATGAGTGATAGGTGGCTCTGATGGGTTGAAATTGAACGGCTTCATAAACTCCATTGATACATCAGTGAGAGAGTTTTATTTAATGGAAAAAAATATATGTATATAAACAATACTGTAGAATAAACAGACTTTATACATATTGATTACACAACTTTTAACATTATATCACTTAGGAATATGTATTATATGTCTTTCTCGTGTTAAATTCTATTGTAGGCTACCTGGTTAAAATATTTCTTTAACTAAACTGATTTATAACTAAAACATGAGCTATGAATTGAACTGCATTTGAAGAGTGTCGGGGGGAAAACAAGGGATTGGCGATTTTATGATCCCTATATAGCGCATTCTATAGGTGATAACTGAACTACAGAACTGTCCAATCACAAAAAATTTAAGAGCGGAAAGGTCCGTGTACGGTTACATTAAACATTTGGTACGTACACTGGTTAAAAACCAGGAATGTTTGGGTATTAAAACTTGTTTTTCCTGATAATGATGTTTTGTGACATTTTCTATTTCCCTCCGATACCATTCATTTAATTAAATGCACAATTTTGAAAATTAAATTGTAAAGGAACTTTATTGTTTTGAACTAACACTAATCGAGCACGTATGTAGGTCTATATTTCCAATACACATTGATTCTTATTTTTCTTCAGTAACGAGACTGACAATAATATAGCAATAAATGCTTCAAAGAATCACTATTGTGACTGGTTTATATAGAGCCCATATCAAGAATTGTTGGTCTACAGTAATTATTAATAAATCAAATAGTCATAGTGGAACTACCATCTGTGTCTTCTGGCTAGCCCTATATGTATCATTATTTTAAGAATGAAGATTGCTCATGGCCAAGTGATGAATCTTTCTGCCTTCCACCTTGGCGACACTGGTCCAATTCCGTCTGGATCACAAAGGAATTTGTGGTATACAAAGTGGATGCGAGAGATTTTTCTCGTGGTTTTCACATATCCTCTCACCATTATCATCATTCCACCAATAGGCCTACTCCACAATCACCTTCATTCTGTGACATATCTGGCCAGGCCTCCAGAAAAAATAAAAATGGCACAAAGTTGTACATGTTCGTGTTTATTAATAATAATAATAATAATAATAATAATAATAATAATAATAATAATAATATTAATAATATTAATAATAATAACAACAATAATAATAATAATAATATTATTATTATTATTATTATTATTATTATTATTATTGTTATTGTTGTTGTTGTTATTATTATAGATCATGTGATATCTCGTGAAACCTACATGCACGTGAGGGGTAGAAGAAAATGGATTGAGAAGCTTCGCTCCCTCAATACGCTTCTACTTGTATAGCAAGTGAACTCCTGTACCCCGACCATACGGTTCTTACTGTATGCTACGTCACACACAAGCATTTGGTTTCACGAGATAACGAATTACCTATATTATCTTTAATTTTTCATTTTGATTTTTCTGTTATTTTTATACTGTATTATATCACTGAGTAGTGTTGAATATTTCATTTAGGCTTACTATTGTTTTTTAATTTTATACCTATTAACGGAATCGTAATATTAATTTACTTATATAATGTTTTGTTATTATTATTATTATTATTATTGTTATTATTATTATTATTAGTATTATTATTTTCAGTTTATATTGTTCTATAGTTACTGTAGCCTATCTATTGTGCTAGACCAGTCATGTCAATTGATGCCCATAAGCGCAAGCGCGTGCTTCAGAGCCTAATGTGCCCGTAGCTCTCATTGGGAGATTAGACAAGAACATTCTAAATGAACAGGCTAGTCTATTAATAGGGGTTAGTGGAAACCGTTGACCAGGGATGTGCAATTTGTACGTAGGTTACATGCAAGAGAACATATTATAGTATATTTACCCAGAATGGAGACTTATTTTTAGTAAAAATAAGTGGTGGGGACGCAAAAAAAATCATCACAAAAAATGTAACGTGGAAAGTCATTACCAGTACGAAAAATATCACGAAGAAAAGTATAAACATATTGAAGACGACCACAAACTGCTGGAATTTAACAAAGAAATGACTTCAGATCTAAGTATATGAAATTAATTATGAATTGTATTAATTTTCATTTCTAATTTTTAAATATCAATCGTAATCTCTTAACAGTTCATTATTCACTTTCCTTATTCTGCAGACTGCAATATCTGATGAAAAAGTATGACTTTATCAGTCAACTATGATACCTCCCTCAAAACTGCAAAGATGTCATTCTTTCTCTGATGGCTCTTTCATTAAAAGTTGTGTTCGAGACACTGTAGCCAAGATATCTCCCAATGATACAAGAAGGTACGAAGAAATGTATTTATTCAGAAATGCTGTAACCAAGAGAATACAAGAATTAGCAGGGGATACTGAAGAAAAAAAATAAAGACTTATGTAAAGAATAAATAATTGTTTCTCATTATTTCTTGATTAAAGCATAGACATGTCTGACACATCGCAGCTTGTAGCTTTGTGCGTGATTTAAAATTAAAACCTCGTGCTTACAGAAGAACTAATTTTGAAATACCGTTGTTCATGTCACATTTCGTGTACATGCATGACATCTGCCTAGTATTTGTACACCACTGATTGCCTATTCCTCTTCAATCAGCAGGTTCCTACACGATTCACCTTGTCAATCTCGTGGCCGTGTCCTAGCACTTGGCACCCATGAATGATTTCAAGGTCATAAAATGCACTTGCTTTTGACATCGCTGTGCTAGACTATTACTAGCCAGCCACTGTTGACTAGCACGTAAATATTAATAACAAATAAAAAATAAATATATAATAACTGTATTATTATTATTATTATTATTATTATTATTAAGATGCATGCAAATAAAATGAAGACCATGGTTATCGGAAGTAAAATAGAGAAGGGAAACGTACGAATTCGAAATGAGGCAGTAGAATATGTGGACAACTTGAAATATAGACGTGGACAAATTATTAGACTAAATTAATCATATGTGCAATGAAGCTGTATTTATCGGTAGAAATAATGAAAAAAATGTATTTTGCATAGAGATAATGAACAGAAAATTGAGTCTGGAGGTTGCTAATATTTTGTGAACATTCCTTTATTCTTTATTAACACACGTTGATTTTGTCAGGGATACTGGAAACCAAAGTTTGACACTTTCTTTAAATATCGGCATCATTTAGCCAGACATCACACAGTGCTTAAATGAGTCCATGTTTTGTTGTAAGCCTCTTTTTGTTCACTTCCTTCTTCAATATAGATCACAGATTTTCAATTTCGTTCATGTCCAGTCTTCTTGCAGGCCATGGGAGAATATCTTCTGCAGTATATAATTAAAACACCAGTAGTACCAACATAGCTAGAAAAAAATGTACTTAACCATTGGAAAAATATACCAGAAGATGTAAACAATTACATTTATAACAATAGAGACTCCGTGAATTTTACTGATAGTTGATATGATGAATTATATTATGTTTCCAAGAAAAAGTTTTAGTCTAATAATTTGTCCACGTCTGTACTTGGGGAGTACTATAAGTAGTAACATGGTGTATTATATGTTTTTCTCGTGTTAAATTTATACATATATTTATACATATTCCGAAGTGATATAGGCCATAGTGTTAAAAGTTGTGTAATAAAGATGTATAGTAACATGAGTTGCTCCCAGGAAGTCAAAAGGAGGATAGCAATGACAAAGGAAACTTTTAATAGAAAAAGGAACTCTGAAGAAAGAACTAAGAAAGAGACTAGTGAAGTGCTTTGTATGGAGTGTGACAATGTTTGGGACAGAAACATGAAAATTACGACGAAGTGAAGAGGAACAACTAGAAGAATTTGAAATGTGGATATGGAGAAGAATGAGTCGTGTGAAATGGACAGACAGAATAAGAAATTAAGCTGTGCTGAAAAAAGTGGATGAAGAAAAAATATGTTGAAACTGATGAGGAAGGGAACAAGAAATTGGCTGGATTACTGGTCAAGAAGAAACTGCCTTCTGAAGGATGCACTGGAAGGAATGGTGAACGAGAGAAAAGTTCGGGGCAGAAGAAGATATCAGATGACAACATTGAGATGGATCGTATGCTGAGACTAAGAGGAAAGAGAAAATAGGGAAGATTAGATAATGTTAGATTTGCAGTTGAAAAATCTGCATTGGGGCAGAAAACTATACATAGATGAAATGTTTTAATTTCATTATTATTATTATTATTATTATTATTATTATTATTATTATTATTATTATTATTATTGTTGTTATTATTATTATTATTATTATTATTATTATTATTATTATTATTATTATTATTATTATTATTATTATTATTATTATTATTGTGGCATTAATTCAGTCGCTAAATGGTCGGAAAGACAATGGTATGAAAATTAACGTATCCAAAACTAATGTAATAACCTTTTCTAGAAAAACTTCTTCACTGAAATTTAATTATTATCTAAATAATGTTCTAATTAACAGAACGGATTGCGTAAAAGATTTGGGAATATTCTTTGACAGTAAATTGTATTTTCATAATCATGTTGATTACATTTACAATCATGCAATCAGAATGTTAGGAATAATACGATCAATAACTTATTCTTTTTCCACGCCCGATTCTCTTTTAATGCTTTACTATACATTGGTGAGATCGAAACTCGAATATGCATCTGTAGTTTGGAACTCGATTACAACTACGGACTCGGCTAAATTAGAAAATTACAAAGAAAATTTATATCTTTATGTTCATTCAGATTTCTGCCCATTAATTCCGGGTACAGTTATGAGAGAAAATGTGAATATTTTAATTGTCAAAATCTATATGCTAGACGCCATGAGCTAGATTATCTGTTCTTTTGTAAAGTCCTCAAAGGTGATATATCCTGTGACTCTTTCTTAAACAATATTACCTTACGTTCCAACAAAAGATATGAGAGCCCACAAACTTTTCTATATTAGAAATTCGAAATTTCTTTCACCAGTCTCCAGATTCATTAAAAATGCCAACATGCATGGCTGCGAATTCGATCCCTTCAATGTATAGACTTAGTTTGCTCTTGGCAACGATTTATCATTTATGTATTCTTTTAGGTATTATACTCAATTATCATTGTCTCATAGTATTCTTAGTTATGTATTTTAAAGTCATCCATTATTTATCCATTCATCGTCATTATTGTAATTAATTGTAATTGTATTTATGTGTAATAATTATTTTTGTATTATGTTTTTGTTAAATTTGTGCTGAACTGTAATTGGCCACTGGCTGTTGTACAGCACATTAAATATAAATAAATAAATAAATTTTTATTGTTGCTGCTGTAGGAATTGAGACCTCTAAATTACCAAAAAGAAATAAGCACTCGCAATTACTGTGAGCACTTTCTGACTGTAGACTGTCACATATAGCGGGGTTGCCTAGTCATGTGGTTAACATGAAGCAAGGTTACCATTGAAAACAACGCTTCATCAACATCATCGTAATTGAGGCTGGTTCTGGAAGAATGGCACATACTGTAAAGTGCATTTTGAGATAATGACCTGCAAAGGTGTTGTGTTGCCAGTACGCATTTCAAATACAATTTTGATTTAGTTCCTTATATTTTATAAATTCATCGTTTGTTAATATGCTAATATGTATATATTACATTAATTGTAAACCTACCGATATTTTGTCACAATAGTAAGTACAATAGGTATGACCTATGTGCCCTTTTTCCAAAGATACTTTTATTTGCTTTAAATAAACTTAAGGAGTAATAAAAAGGAAAGAATAAACAAAGCTAAACCATTTAAAAAATAATTTCAAATAGAAAAAATTATTAACATAAAAATTATTAACATCTCATTGTATTCCAATGAATAGAAATCAACTTATTTTACAAAATTTTTATTGTCTATGCATATGCATAGTACTACTTTGTTTTTCTATATGTTATGAGATTCGAGGACAAATTCTAGCCATTTCATGTCGTCCTCGTTTAAGTACTTAAATAGAGATCTTATGTCGTCAACCTTGACTTGGCTGATTGTTGGGAATGGAATAATCGTAGGTTTGATGTCATCATACCTATTTCTATTCAGTCTGATGAAATAGTTGAAGGTAATCCATAAGGGGTTGTAATTTTCGGAGCACAGAAAAGTACCATCTATTATGTATTTCACTATAACGTACTTCATAATCTAAATTTGCGTCTATGAGATGGAATCTTCATGAAATAGGGCGTATCCTACTCTTTTATAATAGTACGATCCATTACAATCTCAAAGTTACTAGGATGTTTTCTGCATGTTGCTATAGCTTTCAACCATGGTTTTGCAGTTACAATGGTTACTTTCTTTTCATAGGAGATCTCACAAGTCCAAAGTTTCTGTCACATTGTGTGAATGAATGACCACGAACAGAAAATATGGGTTATTTCAACCTGATATACCTTGGCAAACCAAGCAGAAAACTTCAGAAGCGTCGAATTTCTATTTTGTCCTCCTGCGGCACCAGACATCATTATGACAGTTTCCACGTTAGGAAATTTTTTAAGATTTATTTGAAGGCAGTCATACAAAAACGATGTCACTGAATTAGCATTCTTTTTTGTTTGAGTTTCCATGAAACAATAGAAGTAGGAGTTCCCATGAAACAATAACAGAACAGAATTACTTAAAGTACCTTCCATTTTTTAATAATAATTACAAGATAAGTTTTTTAATTGTGTACATAAAACACTATCATCAATAAGTACATACTCTATAAGCCTCAATCTGTAAACGGTTGAACCTACTGCACGACAGCGTATGGATAGAAAGAAGAACTAAACACAATCAAATACAGTGAAACCTCTCCTTACGGACACCCCCAAGATACGACACTCCTCATATACGGACAGATTTTCATGCCCCAACTGAAATAATATAGAAATAATAATAATTTAAGTCTCGTTTACGGACATTCTCAGACACGACACGGACAGCTGTTTCACAGTCCTAAAGCTTGCTTTACCTCCTAACTGCGGACAGAACTTGGATTTCAAGACCTAATGTGTTACAAAAGTGGAAAATTTAGTTTCGAGAACTGTACAGAAATTCCTTAACATGAAAGAAGACAATAAGAGTCTAGTAGGCTACTACTGGCCCCTTCTTAGCTAGAAGCGGGTGGATAAACAAAGTCATAAAATTTAACCTGTCTGATGAGTCCAAGGTTTCCACGATCGTGAAATTGTATTCGACACATGATAGGGTTAGTACGATTATTCTTTTCACTTCAATCAGTTGTTCTGTTTCGAGAGACATGGCACCTGAACGTAAAGGTTAAGTTGGAAACTGTAAATTACAGTACTGCATAACTGAAGACCTAGACTAAAGTTGCATGACACAGTACTGTATTTTCCTTTTTCGGTCTTATCTACTGTAGTTCAAAGTTGCAAAGAATTTATTGCAGTATACTGTATTTAGAATTAAACTACAGTAATACATATCATTTAAAGCGTGAAGGGATATATAATGCATATTGTAAATTTTCTATTAGATTGGGGAGCCTCCCTCCCAATAAAGGACACCTCCCAGAAGCGGACAGATTGTTACATCCCTTCGATGTCCGTAACTGAGAGGTTTCACTGTACATAGCACAAGAAAACGGATACAACCCCAACATAATAGACAACATAATAAGAAAGACAAAACATAATCACAAAAAACATAAGAATACAACACAAACACAAGAACACAAAAAATACATCACACTAACATACGAAAACAAAAACACACACAAGATTGCACCCTCATTCAAGAAATTAAATTATAGTATCACATACAGAACAAAATATAATACTCTACAAAACATCTCAACATACAAACAACACAAACAAACAAATAAATACAACCACACAGGCGTATACAAACTCAAATGCAACACCTGCAACAACTTCTACATAGGACAGACAGGCAGATCAATTCAAACACGTTACAAAGAACACATCACAGCCATAACAAAATTACAAAACACTTCCACATATGCAGAACACAACACAAATGCAAACCACACCTACAGAGACATCAACACGGACATGGAAATTCTATACATCCAACCAAAAAGCCAGAAACTAAACACACTAGAACAATACGAAATGTACAGACACACAAAAACACACCCAAATGAAATTCTCAACACACAACTCAATTTCAGAACACACGCACTCTTTGACTCCACATTACACTACACAAACACACCCTCACAGGAAACAAAACAAAAGGCGCCAAGACGAGCAACAACCAGTTCTGTTGGTGGCCAATAGCAGGTTGAAACATGTTAACAAGGTAATATAAAATTTAACACAAGAAAGACAAATAATACATTTTCCGAAGTGATATAGTGTTAAAAGTTGTGTAATCAAGGTGTATATAGAAAGATATACCTATGAGCTGTGAACTGCTGATGCACATGACCCCTAGCATCGTTGCATAAACAGCTCTCCTGCCCCGTTGTTGCATAGACAAGAAACAAAAAGTGGTAGGTATATTCCTATGAACTTGAACGGTCAATTAATGCAATCTTTGGAAAAAAGGACACAAACTTATGTGCCCTTATTCTGGAACCCGCCTCAATTATAATCTTCATCATCATCATCATCATCATCATCATCATCATCATCATCTGCTTGAAAAACGATAGCGGCATCACCTTATTTTAAAATTCGGATTTCTTCATTCAGGGAAAGAAGGGAAATCATCTTCCTTTGTACCTAACTCCACTGAAATTGTTATGGGAATAGATCACTACTAGTCAAAGGCAAGTGTTTGTGATTAATTTTCAGTATATATATTTTAAACCTTGTTAAAAATAGGCATTTTTTGTTGTTCTTTTCACATTAGATGAGATTGCTGAGCACACCATCGAAGTCGGGCTTGGACAGCGGATTTTACGAAATGTCAAGGCCAACTTCCACTCAAGATCGACTATACATGCAAAAAATTACAGCATTTATTTTCGGAATTTACGTTTTTGTATCACAATGACACCCATCTAATATTAAACGTACCAAATAATTTTGGTGATAATATTTTCAATGACTGGGAACACTCAGCACATTTTTATGTATTGAAAAATTGCAATTTTTTTATGTGATCTTGCAACATTTAAAAATTCATTACTCCTACAATACATAGCCTAAAACAAATAAATCTAGCGAAGTATACATGGTGAACCATAAGTAATATCATTAATTTAAAATGGTTATTCCTTGAGATATTTCAAACAAAACAATTTTGCTCGTTTTTCACCCCTTTAGAGATAAAAATGGTTTTATGTGAAATATTTCATGGAGTGTATGGGAAAGCCATCGATTTAATTCCGAATATGTTCTGTCATTTTAAGAGAGCAGTGTATTATGATAAGTGATTGGAAGAATTTTAGTTTTGTCCTTTAAATTTGCAGAAATTTCTGCACATGTAGACAAAACTAAAATTCTTGCAATCATTTATTATTATAATACACTGGTTTTCCAAAAACATGGTATGAAATGTTTCATATAAAACAATTTATTTCAATGTGGTATTTTAACTAACTCAGTTTAGTTGTATTTCTTCATTTATTACATAGAGATAGAACTGAATCATTTTAGCTCGTAAATTAAGTTATTACTTTTTCGCATAGACTTTACCTCTTAAATAGATCTAATTAAATAAACTTAACCTCCTGAGTTGCTGCCAGGAAGTAAAAAGAAGGATAGCAATGGCCAAGGAAGCTTTTAATAGAAAAAAGAGCATTTTATGCGGACCTCTGGAAAAAGAACTAGGAAGAGACTGGTGAAGTGCTTTGTATGGAGTGTGGCATTGTATGGGGCAAAAGCATGGACATTACGACGAAGTGAAGAGAAGGGAATAGAAGCATTTGAAATGTGGATATGGAGAAGAATGGAACATGTGAAGTGGACAGACAGAATAAGAAATAAAGCTGTGTTGGAAAAAGTGGGTGAAGAAAGAATGATGCTGAAACTGATCAGGAAGAGGAAAAGGAATTGGTTGGGTCACTGGCTGAGAAGAAACTACCTGCTGAAGGATGCACTGGAAGGGATGATGAACGGAAGAAGAGTTCGGAGTAGAAGAAGATATCAGATGATAGACGACATTAAGATATATGGATCATAAGAGGAAACAAAGAGGAAGGCAGGAAATAGGAAAGACTGGAGAAAGCTGGGTTTGCAGTGAAAGACCTGCCTTGGGCAGAATACTAAATGAATGAATGAATCTGTAAAAGGAAGGAAAAACGAGGAAAATATCTCAAAGAATAACCCCCTGAAATTAATTACATTACTTACTGTTCACCCTGTACACTTATAGATGTAAGTGCTTATTGTTAGAGAAAAATCATAGCACTCTTGCACCAAAGTTTAAGTCTTAAGTGCTATTATACGATATTTCAATGTGGTATTGTAACTAATTCAACTTAGTTATATTTCTTTATATATTACATATAGATCGAATTGAATCATTTTAGCTGTAAATTAAGTTATTATTTATTACTTTTTCGCATAGACTTTATCTCTAATTAAATAAACTTAACCTCCCAAGTCCTAAGAGTATACTGTACTATTCTATACTTCATACATGGCTGCAAAAGGGTATCTGTCGGATACAGGGGGGAGAGCCATTAATCCTTCCCATTGAAGGCTTTAAGGAACCAACCTGGACAAATACCCAATGTCCCATCCCTACCTTCCCGTGGTGCAGCTGTTAGTAAGCATAATTTTACGAGCTGAACTAAAGGGAGGGGCTACTCATCCATTAGCACTGATCAGCTTGATGAGTTATTGACTGAATTTGGTATAATTTTCCTCTATCCAATACCTAATTCCCTCTTTACCCTTTCCTATCCAGTCCTCTGACTGAACTCTTACTTTCTTCGACCCCGACGGCATTAGAGCATTCGAGGCCTAGGGGTTCATTTCCCTTTCCTTCCTCCTCTTTCTACTTTTCTGTTCCTAGTGCTGACCTGCTATGCCATTAAAATCGTCCTCCAGTGGCTTAAGGAGGGAAAGCTGGTGATCAACAAGATCTCCCAGCTAGGTCCAATGGACCCGTCGACCAACAGCAGGTGTGGTCCTCCAGACATTCTGGGGGTTGTGTGTGAATGAAGTAGCCACCAAAACGTTAAAATATGGTGTTCACTTAAATCGGCTACAACTTGCCATTTAACTCCAATATGAAATGAGTACCATTAAGGTAAAATTATCCGGAGGTAAAATAGTCCCCCAATCGGATCTCCGGGCGGGGACTACTTTAATGGTACAGAATCAACTAAACATCCTACAATGGAATGCTGGCTGTAACATCAGCCAAGAAGACTGAACTAAAGTTCAAAACCAAGCTCTCAGACTCATTACTGGTGGAATCAAAACAACTCCAATAGATTCTATGAGATTCCTCACTAATATTAACAGCATCAAAATGACAATAGAAGAAAAAGCACTGATTCAATATGAAAAACTTATCAGATTACCAGGAAACAATTGGCATTCATACAGTCCTCTCTGTAGATTGAAAACTCAAAAAAGTTTCATATCCATTGTTCAAGAATTAAAACAGAAAATCAATATCCCTAATTTAAAAGAAAACTTACAAATTAAACCAAACCCTTTAACTCTATTAAATATAGAATATAATCTAAATTTAACAGAAGAAATACTGAAATCAGAAGTAAACACTGAAATACTGAAACAATTGTCTTTAGAGACAATTAATATTAGGTACCCTCCACAAAACTGGCTTCATTTATACACCGACAGATCCTTGATCTCCAGAGAACAAGGTGCTGGTGCAGGTGTTACGTGCTGTCTCTTCTCACTTTATAGATCTCTTGGATATGGAACAACAAGTTTTGATGGTGAAATCATTGCAATAAGTGAATGTCTCAGGAGTCTTCTATGCCACATCAATAAATTTAGGAATGCAGTTATATTGTCAGACTCCAAAGCAGGTATTCTATCAATCGTCTCTAAACACACACCTTCATCTCAAAACAGCAGAAATAACTAAAATGCTCTCTCAATTAATATCACTCAATAAAATAATTGTATTCCAATGGATACCATCCCATTGTGGAATCCTGGGAAACGAGAATGCAGATGCTTTAGCAAAGAAGGGCAGCACTGCTACTTACAGACCTGTTACTAAATCTACGTATTACACTGTGAAGAGATTTATTAAATCTACATACTTAGACTTCAACAAACAAAATTTGATAACTCAATTCCAAGGGAAAAATGGAACTCTCTGCATCAAAATCCACAGTTAATTCCCGATTTACCACGAAAATCGTCTGTAGCTGCATTTAGATTGGCAACAGGCCATGATTGTTTGGCCAAACACCTGCATAGAATTGGAATATGTCAGTCCCCTAGCTGCCCATTGTGCAACTCAAACCAAGAAATGGATTCGGAACACCTCAAAATCTGTGCTTCAGTGGCTGGTCATGATAATATCTTTGAAAAATATTGGAGTGCAAGAGGTCAAATGACTTTATTGTCAAACGCCTGGCATTACAAAACAACAACAACATACTTCATACATGATTATGATATAAGATGTATATGTGAGGGAAACCACTATCTGAAAGCCGTATGATGATAATAAATATGAAATATGAAATATAAGATGTATGTGCAGAGACTCGAGGTATAGTATAATATATCTACATTTGTGGTCTAACTGTAACCTGCAGGATTTTTTTCAGCATTTTTTCTCATGTCAGTGACTTTTTTTTGAAGTGTAGAACTATATTGAACTTTAAAAATAAGACAAAAAATGTCTCAGGAATCAGCAGGTTAAATTGATCATTAAAATTTAACTCAAGGCTCTTGCTGTAGATTCTTTCGTGTATTGTAAATATTTATAATTTAAATATGTATTTTTGTGACTTATGTCACTACTGTATTGATTAAGACTGTTGTAGAGGAAGAGAAGGTCTTATGGCCTTAACTCTGCCAGTGAAAATAAAACATTCTATATTCTACATTCTAATTAAATTCATCGCCTCATCTGATTATGAACGAGAGAGAACCTAGGATCTGGTGGTGAGCAGGGAAACGTGGGTAAGTGCAAGAGCACCAGGGATGATAATATACTTCATATGACAATGCAATTAGGAAGTACTGGACATTTAAATTCATTGTGAAACGGCATTTACTTTATTTGAAAAAGCCAAACTCACCTTGAACAATTTATAGGTACAAATTCATGTCTAAGTAGTTATTGGTACACAATATATTTCACATATGCAAAAATTCTCAGGCATCAAGAGAGTTAACATACTTCAACGTCTTTGCAACCTAACACCTCAACACACTGCATCAACTCTGTTGATCCAGTCTCCAAGAGACTTGCTATGACGGTTCAGCCAGTTGATATTCTTACGCACGTGATCCAGGGCTTGACTACGGCCTGTCTTCCCAGCACCTGCGTCTGGATACTCTTTGAAGAACGTCTCCATCTGAAATTAAATGAAACAATTTCATCCATCAAGAAGAAGATAAGTTCAATGTACCAGAAAAAAATATGATTTTAATCTCCACACATCGAGGGAAATAGCATATCTAACATTAGTGCGACGGTTAATGGAATACGGAACTACATGTTGGGATCCCTATGGAATATATCAGATAAATTCCTTAGAAAGAATCCAGTATAGGGCAGCTAAATTTGTTAAAGGTAAAAGAGAAGACGGAAATGATATGATAAAAGAACTTAAATGGGAAACATTGGAAAACAGACGTAGAAAAACTAGAATAACATCATTGTATAGAGCACATCTAGCATGGATAGACATAACGGCTCGGTTAGAGAAGCCAACGTACTATGATAGGAACGATCATGATTTTAAAATCAAAAGTAGGAAACAGAAAACAAATGTAGGTAAATTCTCATTTTTAAATAGAACTATAAATGATTGAAATGACCTACCTGCAGCAATCTTTGAGGGCTGTCCTTTCTTAAGGAAATTCAAGACTAACTTTAAAAGTTGTGTATAAAGTGTAAATTAAAATTAAGGTGACATTTATTTTTTAAGGTGACATATATTTATTTAGCCTGACGAGTTACTCCCTTGGTGTGAATTGTAAGTTTAGTTTAAATGTAGTTCTGTTTATAAGTATGAATAAGTCTGTATTTGTTTGTCTTATTTGAACTGTTGTATCAGTGAAGCGTGGTAAGTCAGTGAAGTTGTGGCTTTTACAGTGCAGTGAATAGTTTCGATCAGTGATAATTTATAATGTCAATGAAATGTGTTCTATAGTGTCAGTGAAATGTGTTATATAGTGTCAGTGAAATGTATCATTGTGCCAGTACAGTGAGTGAGATGAGAGTAAAGTGAAAGATTATTATCAGTACAGTACCAATGTGAAACTTATGTAGAGCCTATACATATGTAGGTTGTAATGTAAAATTAAATTCACTTATTAATTAGGTTATTTTCCATTTTGAATCTTGCGTACACCAAAACACACCCTGATCAAATTCTCAACACACAGATCAATTTCAGTACACACACACTATTTGACTCCACTATTCAACACCTTTCAACAATCAAACGCACCCACATAACAGGCAGAGAAGTTCGAGATGACGCCGAGATCTAGTAGGCTCTGAAGATGGTGTGATGAAGCACCGAAACAGCTGTAAGCCACACAGACTTACATAATGAACATGAGTAAGTCCACTAGTTAATCAGTTACTTAAGTTATTTCATGTATTATTGTATTGTGTATTCTGATTGTACTGTGTATATAATTGTATTGTGTTATCTAATTGTATTGTGTATTATATAATTGTATTGTGTATTGTAATTTTATTTTGTATTGTTCATATTGTATGTACCACTGCCACTGGGTGCTTGTCCACTTGCAGTGTAAATAAATACATACATACATACATACATATGAGACTTCGGTAGACTAATTTCTACACCCACCTCCTTCAACTTTAATTCCGAGCTGAATGAACTGGTGACGACTGGAACCATTCGACCTAGGTACCGGTCATTCAGAGTGAATCTGTCCACAAGATACTGCCACTCATCTCTGCAAAGTAAAATAATTTCATTAACATACATTAATCAAAATCCTAGTGAGAGGCATTCCGACTAGACCAGGGTCAGAAAAGTGGAGCAAATAAGAGCAGTGAGAGGTAGTTCTTGGTCTTCCCCTCTTCTTTCCTTCTTCTGGTATCCGGAGGCAGACTTCCCAAAAGTGTATTTTCATATATATTTATTCATCTATCATATATAATAATAATAATAATAATAATGATTTATTTAACCTGGCAGAGTTAAGGCCATACGGCCTTCTCTAACACTCAACCAGGAGTAAAACTGCGTTACAAAAAACACTACAAATTTACAAAGTACACTACAATTTTACACATAGAACTGAATAAGATAATAATAATAAAATGTAAACAACAAGTAAGTAAAAATCAGACATAATATATAACATACAGAAAGAAAGGAAAAAGTATAATAAAATGTGAACAGCAGGTTAAAATAAATGAGACATACAAAGTATAAAAAAATAAGACAATTATTGATGATGATGATGATGATGATGATGATAATAATAATAATAATAATAATACTAATAATAATAATACTAATAGTAGTAATAAAATAGTGCAGTACAAAGCATACAATATTTTTAGGTACACACAGTAAGGAAAATTGTGATTATATATAGCTCAACTTATCACATTATAGATATACCATTATCGGAAAATAGGAAAACAAAAATATAAAATAAGTTAAATATTACTAGAACATAACAAAAAATGTGAATAAGTGGAAACATGCAATACAACACTTGTCATAATCGTAAGTTAGTTTGGCAACTCGTCATAAGATAATTTTCTAACTTGGATTTGAAAGATTTCAATGTTTGGCAGCCCTTGACTTCAGGCGGCAGAGAGTTCCAGTGACGAGAGGTAGCAACAGTGAAAGATGAGGAATACAGAGATGATGTGTGAAGTGGAATTTCTAGCGTGTTATCGCGTTGTGATCGAGTATTAATATTATGATAGCGAGAGAGAGTATGAAAACGAGCGAATATATCTGTAAGACAGACCTGTTACAATTCTATATTACCCCAGATCTCCCTTACTTTACAATTTTAATCACCTATGCCAAGTCTTGCAACTTAAAAAAAAAATAAACAAAAACAAAACAAAAAAACATATACACACTACAAGATCAATTTAATACACCATTACTTTTAACTTTCTCTTCCCATTTCATCTTCACTATCATTAAAAATTTGCCCAGTTTATTTAACTCTCTTATATTAGTTATATTACATATTTTCTTATACGCTACATATCTATTCATATTCAGAAATTTATTATTTATCCACTTTTTCCTTGTATTGTCTGTGTCTTGACACTCTAATAATATATGGAACGCATCTTCTCCCATGCCACAAAGGGGGCAGATATCCTTCTCTATGGTACCCCTCCTGTTTTTCAATTTCCATATTCCTAGTCTCCACCAAGCTAAGCCCATCCTCACTTTCCTATTATTTATTCTGACGTATTCTTCTTGTTCCCATGATGTTTTAATGTCCTCATAGTTACTAAATGTTCTTAATTCGTTGAGATTTTGATACAATTCCTGTCTCGTAGTTTCATTACACTTCTCTTTTACAATTTTACAAATTACATTTAAATTCATTACCCCAATTTCCTCCCATAACCATCTTAGATCTAATCTACTCACCTTGTTCTTTAAATCTTCTAGCCGATTGGATTTCAAATTTGTGTCCCGAACAAACTGCAAACACTTCTTTTCAATGGCACTATCCTCCTTCTCCATAATATGATCTAAGAATTTTATTTTCCTTACTAGTATCATGATGAGTTATAAAATATATCTCACTGCTGTAATGGATCAAACATAGCTCCTGATTGTGTTGACCGTATTACAGAAGACTCCAAGTAAAGTAGTCATGTGCAAAGTCAGTGACACGATGTTAAATAACATGACTATCCTACTTCAAAAATACGATTAAAGTGACTAACTATGATTAGATGAGGGCTACTAAATTTTTATTGTTTTTTATTTTTAGTTATTTAAGCACGCTATAAGTTATCAAATACCAGATTATTTAACGTTGATGGACATAGTGCATGCTAGGGATACCAGAAAATGTTCAATGAAATACATCATTCATTCATTCAGTGTTGTGCTCAAGGGTAGGTCTTTCACTGCAAACCCAGCTTTCTCCAATCTTCCTTATTTCTGCCTCCCCCTTTGTCTCCTTACATGATCCATATAACTTAATGTCGTCTATTGTCTGACATCTTCTTCTGCCCCGAACTCTTCTCCTGTTCACCATTTTTTCCAACAGTGGTGATATTCGGCCGGTTCACACCGGTTTAAATGAACTGGTTGTTAAATTATTTCTAGGTAATATTTGCAATTGAAGGGTACACGGGAAAAACGATCAAGGTCCATCAAAAGTCGAAATTGAGTTAATAATGCTATCTTATAGTGGAAAGGAAGTACTATCATGTGGCCTAGCTAGTAATAAGAAATCATTGTTCTTGACATTCCACTAGGTCAATTTCTATTAAATATGTACATAACAAAGTATTAAGTGCTTAAACTTTAAAATTCGTTTTTCTCGAAACTTTCTAAAATCGACCTTGATCGTTATTCCCATGTACCCTTCAATTACCATGGACATATACTGTATATGTTTAACATACTGTAAGTACGCATGAGAGAACTGGTTGTTAAACTTCATGAATATCACCATTGCCTTCCAGTGCATCCTTCAGTAGGCAGTTTCTTCTCAGCAGTGACCCAACCAATTACTTTTCCTCTTCCTGATCAGTTTTAACATCATTCTTTCTTCACCCACTCTTTCTAACATAGCTTCATTTCTTATTGTGTCTGTCTACTTCACACATTCCATTCTTTTCCATATACACATTTCAAATGTTTCTATTCGCTTCTCTTCACTTCGTCATAATGTCTATGTTTCTGCCCCATACAACCACACTCCATACAAAGCAGTTCATTAGTCTCTTCCTTTGTTTTTTTTTTTTTCAGAGGTCCACAGAAGATGCTCCTTTTTCTATTAAAAGCTTCCTTGGCCATTTCTATCCTCCTTTTGACTTCCTGGCAGCAGCTAACGTTACTGCCTATGGTACACCCCAAGTATATGAAGCTGTCCACTTATTCTTCTGCCTCATTTAGAATGCGCAAGTTTACCTTCTTTATTTTTCTTCCCTTGACCATGGTCTTCGTCTTGTTCGCATTTAACTTCATCCCATACTGCTCATAGCTTTCATTTAGTTCCAGTAGCATATCCCTTAGCATCACCTCCTTTTCTGCTAACAATGCCATATCATCAGCAAATTTTATACACTTTATTCTTCTTCCTCCTTCTATTACTTTTCCCATGTTCTGAAAACAGTTCTTTACTAAGTCCTCCAAGTAATGTTGAAAAGGATAAGTGATAAAGGGCAACCTTGACGTATTCTTTTCGCAATTTCACATCCTTCTGACATTTCTTCTCCTACCCCGACTTTGACTTGTTGTTTCATATAAGCAATACTGAACATAAAATACATAAAAACATAAAATACCTCAATGTCGGTAAATAAAAATACTATAATTCGTAAAAAAAGTCATTTAAATAATGTAAATAGTGAAAAGTATCATCATCATCATCATCATCATCATTATCATCATAATGAAGATTTCCGTTCCGATCACACAAGTTTATCATCTTTCCATCTTCTTTTTGGACGTCCAACGTCGCGTTGTTGCAGTAGGTTTGTAAGCAAGAGCTTGTTTCGTCAGACTCTGGGATCCATGCTTAAAATTCGTACAAAAACGGAAAAACGAAAACTCACGACAAGTACAGAACAAGTCTCGCTCATACATAAACATTTTAACTCCCTGGGTCAATTAGCACAATTCGTGAAGAAATCATTTGCGAAAATGGGGTTACCCTTGTGATATCGAGATGGTATTTGGCGAGATGAGACCAAGGATTCGCCATGGATCATCTGGCATTCGCCTTACAATTGGAGAAACCATCGAAAAAAACCAACCAATTAATCAGCCCAAGAGGGAATCGAATCCACGCCTGAGTGCAGTTCTGGATCAATAGGCAAACGTGCTACCGCTTGAGCTACATAAGTGGTTTTGGATTGTCTTCAAGCATAACATAACAATAGGCCTGTATAGTACCATCCATATACATTTAAAAATACTCATACATTATATGTAAGCTGTTAAGGTAGATGGACAAGCACTTGCAATCTGAAAAGAGATGACTTTCATATGCACTGCTATGATGTTTGGTATCTTACCTGATGAAATCCCACACTATTGGTGTTCCCACTGGATTGTGGGAGATGAAAGAAAGCACGGTGAAATAATCTTGTGATCTGACGTTGGTTTCATTCTTGGAAAGTTCAATGTACCTGCAACGAAAACAAGAAAATTATATTAAATACTCTTACTTATTTACTTTTAAGGAGCCCAGACGTTCATTGCCGACCTCACATAAGCTCACCATTGGTCCCTATCCTGAGCAAGATTAACCTAGTCTCTACCATCATATCCCACCTCCCTCAAATTAATTTTAATATTATCTTCCCATCTACGTCTCGGCCTCCCCAAAGGTCTTTTTCTCTCTGGCCTCGCAACTTACACTCTATATGCAGTTCTGAATTTGCCCATACGTGCTACATGCCCTGCCCATCTCAAACGTCTGGATTTAATGTTCCTAATTATGTCAGGTGAAGAATACAATGCATGCAGTTCTGTGTTGTGTAACTTTCTCCATTCTCCTGTAACTTCACCCCTCTTAGCCCCAAATATTTTCCTAAGCACCTTATTCTCAAACACCCTTAATCTCTGTTCCTCTTCAAAGTGAGAGTCCAAGTTTCACAACCATAAAGAACAACCAGTAATATAGCTGTTTTATAAATTCTAACTTTCAGATTTTTTGACAGCAGACTAGATGATAAAAGCTTCTCAACCGAATAATAACAGGCATTTCCCATATTTATTCTATGTTTAATTTCCTCCCGAGTATCATTTATATGTGTTACTGTTGCTCCCAGGTATTTGAATTTTTCCACTTCTTCAAAGGATAAATTTCCAATTTTTATATTTCCATTTCGTACAATATTCTGGTCACGAGACATAATCATCTACATTGTCTTTTCGGGATTTACTTCCAAACCTATCTCTTTACTTGCTTCAAGTAAAATTTCCGTATTTTCCCTAATCGTTTGTGGGTTTTCTCCTAACATATTCACGTCATCTGCATAAACAACCAGCTGAATTAAACATTCAGAAAGTAAAATTAAAGAGTATCACTTAATATGCTCGAAATAAAAATTATGCCTGGAGAGGCGATTCTACATGTCACAAAGCCATTAGCAAAAGTCATAATGCAACCTGATACCAGATTTCAATTCCAATCATCAGTGATAATAAAAACTGTGAAAGATTATTTCCAACTTCTTACCGTTTCAAGATCCAAGGCTCGGACGAATGTGCTAATCCACTGAGCAACTTGATCCTTTCCTGTGCATCTGTTTCGTTCAAGTACAGATTCCACATAATGTCCCATTCTCTCTCTCCTCCAGCCAACTTCAAGCCTATCAATGAGAAAAGCAAGCAATTTTTGTGTCAATAAAATGAGCATACTTTTTATTCAGAGCAATTTTAAATATACAGAGTGGAAGTGAAACAACCCTGCAGATTTTCAGAACGAATAGCTTATGTTGAGTTTGTTTCCCCCCTCCCCCCAAAATGTTTAACACCCTCTCATTCGATAATTATTGCGAGTAGGATCGTGAATTTCTGTTCATACCGATAGAAAATCTAATAAAGAATCATTTATTTCTCTGGAATATTTCAATAGCGTGAACAGTTTCTGTGTAAATTTAATTTAAAAACAACCAATTTCAAGTCACTGAATGATGCAGCCAGATTGCAACGTGTAGCCAGAGACAGAAGAGCGAGATAATTTATATCTATTCAAAATACTGCTTTATATAATGACAATAAGCTTAAATATTCACTTTTCAGAAGATTACAGCTTTCTTTTTCTTCATTTTCAGGCACATCACGAGATAAAGTCCAACAATATTCTGCCAGCATATTGGTACTCTGCTGTCCTTGGTATCTTTTTTTCATAGTTGAAATTTCTTGATGAAACCTCTCACCATGCTCACCACTGAAATCGCCACAATTCTCGGGGAAAAAGTCAAGATGGGAGTGAAGGAAGTGAATTTTCAGGGACATGCTATAACTCACAGTTTCATACGCCAAGAGTAGTCTAAATTTTCCACTAGTTCTTCATAGTTCTCACTTCTATGGTTACCCAGAAAAATTAATACAACCTCCTTGAATGCAATCCAGGTGGCTCTCTCTTTTCCTTCCAACAAAGATTCGAAGTGATTATCCTTCATTATTTTTCTAATTTATGGTCCATTGAAAACTCTCTCTTTTATTTTTAAGTCACTAATAGCAGGAAATTTTTCCTGGATATGTTTAAATGCTTCAGTTTCATGATTCAACCTTTTAACAAAATTCTTCATTAACCCCAACTTAATGTGTAAAGGGGGTAAAATTACTTTACTTTGAGGTACAAAGGGTTGATGTATAATATTTTTCTTCCCTGGCTCTAGTGATTGTCATTTTATTTTATACCGGTAATGCTTATCTCGAGCACAACTGTCCCACTCACACAGAAAGCAGCAAAATCTTGTATAGCCTAATTGCATTCCAAGAATCAATGCTACAACCTTCAAATCCGCACATAAAAACTATTCGTACTTTGAATATTATCATTAAAGCACACTTTAAAGAAATACACGTCCTACACAGAATACTAACACCACAGAATTCTCCTGGTAAACCGAAGTGATTTCATTTGGGGGAACCTGTTTCTCCCCCTACAAATGGAACTGGAAAGGACAATAAAACAATTGAAGACAGTGGCGGCTCGTGAGTATTGAATGAAGGGGGGCTGCATACAAAAATAAACCAAGCAACTTATTTTATTTAAAGATTAGTTCCATGCGTCTTATCTTGTAAGTTGTGTTTAAATGAGATAGGCTCATGTCAGTAGATTTATTGGCATTTAAAAGAATCCTGCGGACAAAATTCCGGCACACCGGCGACGCTGATATAACCCCTGCACTTGCGAGTGTCGTGAAATAAACCATAATTTAATTTTTTGTATGCAGATTTGAACCTTAGAAATATCTAATTGGCGCTGTTGTAGTTGTTTGTATAATATATATACATGATACATCAATAAATGAAAAAAAATAACTGATCCAGAAATTGAATCAGGATATTCAAGAGTACGCACCAGGGCGCTTGCCTCATTTATTGTGATGTTAGATGTTTCAGATTCCATTATGGTTTGAAAACATTCTAGCAATGGCTCCTTCTTCTCATGAACAACATTTACTGTTCTTATTTTAAATCCATCTTGTTGCCCCAGCTGATGGAATTGTCTTTGAAACACATTAATCTAATACAGACTGTGTGGAGATCGAGAGAAGGAAGCAGGGATACTGGATAAATAATAAAAAAATATGCGAGCCTTTGTATTTTGTTTAGCAGCTCTTTCCATTATGAGATTCAACTGATGGGCACTTAATTTCACATTTCTCCTGAATTGTTAAGGTACTGAACTGAATAGACTGTAAATATTGTACAGAATTAAACATTGTTACACTTCTTATACTCATAACATTAAAGAAAATGTATTTAAAACTGCGCGCTACTGACAAACTGCTGCAAATTTTGCAGCGCCTGGAAACTCTGGATTCACGGCCAGAGGCAGCAGGGAGGAGGGGTAAAACTAACGCGCAAAGCATCCGAGATGAGACTGGCAGCTCCAGGGGAGGAAATGGCTTCACCTATAGTCCTTGTCTCTGGTTTCGCTCTGGCAGCACCAGGGGAGGAAGTGACTTCAGTATCGATTGCGTGCATGTCATTGAGAGCGAAATTTTAAAAAAATTCGAGCCGCTAAATAGAGACTGTATAATAGATGTATTTCACAACATAAAATGAGAGAAGAACCACAAATGTCTAGGGGTGCTGCAGCTCCGCAGCCCCCCTTCGAAAGCCGCCCCTGATTGAAGACCTCCCTCAAATAAGGTTGTATATCATATACTTTTTCATATGATATACAACCTTCTTTGAGGGAGGTCTTCAATTTCTGCTTCTAGAAGTGGTTTTGACAGGGTGGACTATTGCAAAATATAAACTACAGTGATGTAATTAAAGTTCACAATGAAAGAAATACACATCTCAAGTAAAATCAGGTAAACTCAAGCGAATTCATACCGCAAACCTGTTTCACCTACTCCAAATAGACTCGTAAAAGGGCAATAAAATAATTTCCTTTTCCACAAGTACTTCTAGCATGGTGGCCTACTTATACTAATATTGTTTTCACATAATGGGTCGTCACATTTGTGAAACAAATTAGTTACACACAGAATACGATGATTTTTTTAATGAGAATGCAAGAATGATGGATGTCACTTTCTTGTCGAAAATGAACCAAGACTGTCAATGCGTAGCTTAAGACATATAGAATGTACATAGAGAGTTATATGGCATTAACACTGATAGTCATTGTCCAATAATGATCGGAAAATCTCAGTTAAGCTTTGAGCGCCAAGCATTTCAAACTTTCAATTGCTTCTCCTGCAAAATGTATTCCAAATGACATCCATCATTCTTGCAGTGGACTCTTCAAATAATATGCATAGAAAATGAATTATATTGTGCATCTCGAAAACCCGAACTGATGAAACATTTTGCGTCTTATTTTTGAAATCAGAAGGTCGAAATTAGTAAGAACTTGTTAGTTTTGTGTCTGGTGCAAAATGACTGTTGACCAGTGTAGGTAGATAGCACCCACACGTATTTTTGCTGTCTTGGACGTGTTTTTATTTTAAATGTTTTATGTTAAAGGTCAATAGCTTTTGCTATAACGACAGCTAATAAATACTATACTATACTATACTATACTGTACTATACTAGAGCAGTACCGGTACTTTAGTTTACCTGCTGTTTTCATTTCAAAGTTTTATTTTCTCTCCCATTTTTGAAAAACCTTACCTACCACTATTAATTTCTGAATAACATGTGATGTTAAAAATATCACTTTGGAAAACGTATTATGTGTCTCTCACATGATCTGCCTGTCTATCCTATGTCCTATGTCTGTCATTTCAAACACGTTACAAAGAACACATCACAGCCATAACAAAATTACAAAACACTTCCACATATGCAGAACACATCACAAATGCTAACCACACATACAGAGACATCAACACAGACATGGAAATTCTACACATCCAACCAAAAAGCCAGAAACTAAACACACTAGAACACATAAAAACACATCCAAATGAAATTCTCAACACACAACTCAATTTCAGAACACACACACTCTTTGACTCCACATTACACTACATAAACATACCCCTACAGGAAACACACACAAAAGGTGCCAAGACGAGCACCAACCAGTTCTGATGATGGCCAATAGCAGACCGAAACATGTTAACAAGATAACATAAAATTTAACACGTGAAACACACATAATACCTTTTTCAAAGTGATATAGTGTTATTTGAATATACATTTTCTTGAACCCTATTTTACCCGAAAGTACATTAGGGTTATAGTTATAGCCTGAGTTTATATTATTATAATGAGAATTCTTTTGACGCGGGTAACCCAGTCTTGCTACTTAAAATTAACACTTATATCTACTACATTAATTTGAATTATTTACAAGTTCTTAAATATATTGCATATAAAATTACATTGACGTGGATAACCCAGTCTTGCTACTTAAAATTAACATTTATATCTACTACAATAATTTGAATTATTTACACATTCTTAAATATATTACATATAAAATTACATTGACGTGGGTAACCCAGTCTTGCTACTTAAAATTAACACTTATATCTACTACAATAATTTGAATTATTTACAAGTTCTTAAATATATTACATATAAAATTACAAAACTCTTTATAACAGCACGTTTTTGTGAACACATTGAATAGTGATTTCTCATATATTACATTACAAGAATTTAAATGTCCGACCAAAATAAATTTGTTGTTTTCGAACACTGGACAAATGATATAGTGTTAAAAGCTGTATAATCAAGATGTATTAAAAATATCGTTAAATATGAAATTTCTGTTGCTCACCTTGACCGTAAACGTGCGATCGAATATCAGGATGAGGTTTTTCTGCAGTCTTCACATTATTGATCCAATTTTTGAACATCTCAATTGTTTCATTGACACATTCTTGCACTCCCACACGGCATGCTAGTTGTGCTATCGTAGGTCTTAATAACCTGTGGAAACCAACACTTATTGTAAGAAAGAGACAAAAACTGAAAAACACAACATTTAGGATCTACACTCTGCAGTATTGTATTTCACAAGATAGTAACATGTCTGTAAAAATAAATGTTCATATTTATGCATTTTTACACAATTGTTTGTTGTTACAAATGCTATTTCTATTGACTGTGTACCGGTATATACTTTTTCGTCATAGAAAATGTAAAGAGAAATAACAGTTGTACTGAAAATACCGATTTCGGGATTTTCGCAGAAATACAGTTCACGTATTTCTGATACCGAAATGGACGGTGATTTTAAGCATGTTGTTTGCTTATCCGCCGTCTGTACAGCGGTTTCTCCCAACTATAGATAGGATTTTCTCCATATTCGATATCTAACAGTCTATGTAGCCTATCTGGAAATGGTGCACATGAACTATAACTTCAGTAAAAAAATTAACGGATCTTTGTTTGAAATCAGAAACACACAGAGGGACTAAACTACAATAATTATTATAAATTTCTTTCGGGTTTTTTTTTTTTTTTTTTTTTGGAAAAAACTCACAATGATTTTGTGAAGTTACTATCAAAGTAAACATCATTTTGCTAATTTTGCTCATGTCGAAACTTAGCCTAAAACTGTGCACATAAAACTCTGTAACAGATAGATAAATATAAAACAAATAGATGTTACAGTTGCACTACTGTTGAAAAGTAAAAATATGAGCATTGCCATGCTTATCTGTACACGGGAAGAACGAGGTACATACATAATAAAATTCAATATCCTTCTTGTAAATCTTAAATTATTACATCTTAGTACTGCAACTCAATAATTATCCCTCAATTTTAATAGGCCTAATGTTGGTTTCCTTTTCTATAAATGCAACATTAATTAAATTTTCTAAAATTTCCAGTAGGCCTATACACAAAATTAGTTTAAAAAATGTTTATTACGTTTCAACCTGATGTCCTTCAAACATATTAATTTGTCTCTACAGTATACACAAAATTAAGATAAGTGAAGGCTATTATTTTTCAACCTGATGTACTTCTAACATCATCATCATCATCATCATCCTTGCATGTATTGGGCTTAGTGGCCCGTTATGATCTCTTGCCAACGCTTGAACGGTCTGCCCAAGAATCTCTTGCCCACAGGATGGGAATTAAAAATTTGGCGTGGAATTCTAGAACGAGGCATTCTGATGACATGTGATCTCCAGTTTTGTCTGTATTTCTGTAGGTATTCCGTAATCGGTTCAATCTGCAGTTCTTTCATAATATCAAAATTTCTAATGTGATCCATTCTCGTGTATCCCGCTGTATGACACATAAATCTCATTTCTGCCGCTGTTAATCTTTGTGAATCAATATTACGAACCGTCCAAGTTTCATTACCAAAACAGAGTATAGGTCTGGCCAATGTTTTATAAATTCTGGTGTGCGTGTGTTTTTGTACTAAGGTTGGTTTGAATATCTGATTAATTATCCCCATTGCTCTGTTGAATTTAATAATTTTCTCATTCAAATCCTTTTCTTCTTCATATGAAATTTGGTAACCGAGATAACTAAAATTTTTGACTTGTTGGATGATCTTATTATTGATGCATATTTTGCTACAGACTGGTTCCTTTCCTAAAAAAGCCGTCACTTTAGATTTGTCAATTGAAATTTCCATATTGAAACTTTCTGCCATTTGATTAAAGTTGTAAACTAAACGTTGTAAATTATCTTCTAAAGTTGCCATAAACACAATATCATCAGCAAATAATAAAGTATCTACTTAGGACAAACGACTTATCGGTATACTTCCATGTGGTTTCAATCTCCATTCCTTAATAATGTGATTCATGTATGTTATAAATAATAGAGGAGATAAACTACAACTCTGTCTCACTCCTTGATTTATTCGTTTCCATTCTGAATATTTGTTTTCAATCCTAACCTGTATATGATTATTATTATAAATATTGTAAATAGGTGTTATTATTGATTTGGAATACCATCATGTGCTAAAATATTCAATAATTTGTTTCTATCTACTCTGTCGAAGGCTTTCTTCAATGCAATAAATGCCAGGTGGGTTTCAATATTAAATTTTCTATGTTTTTCGATCAAAAGCTTCAGTGTAAAATATCCATCTGCACATGATCTACCTTTTTGGAATCCATTTTGTGCTTCATCCAGTGTAATGTCATAAATACTTCTAACATACAGTATTAATTTATGTCTTCCTTGGAAGGAGAGAATAATGCTGTTGAGTCTCAAGTCCTACAAATTTCTTAAGATGTTGAAAATCGTTATACTTCTCTTTAGAAATGGGTAGCAGATCTGAGATTAAAAGAAAGATATAAAAATTAGATTCTTTTATAAAATTAATAATAGTGTTCGAACTCAATATTTTAATTTAATCATCTACTGTGATTACTTCTTACACAGATTACACTGGAATTTCTTCAATTAGATCATCCCTTTGTTTGCGAACTTTATATTGGAAATAAGAGTCACGAAAATTAGCTTCATCTTCAAATTTACGAGGACGCCTTTTTAAATAGGCAACATAGTTATTAATCCTGTAACATAAGAACTTCGTTCAGTGCCGGATTTAGGCCTAGGCAACTGGGGGGGGGGGGGGGGTCGGCATTTTCTCTCTCTCTTTTTTTTTCTATCTTTTTTTTTTCCATCTTCATTTTATAGTGAAATTTGTTTTTAAAACACTCGGTAAATCTTTTCTGAAGTTTGTTCTTGAACACCTTGTGGAAGTCGGATATTAGTTTGTTATCGTATTGTCGCGGTTGCGGCGAGAGTAAAAGGAAAGTGTGCAGCTGCTGCATAATTATATTGTAATACCGATGTCACGTTATTGTACCATGAAACTGCTTGTATAAACTAGAATGCATTGTTGAAAATAAAATTGAATGTGTGTTTTTTATTTATCGCTATGAATAGTAACCACAACTCTCAGCTACATTTCCAATATACTCATATATCGCCAACAATACTATTTACTCACTTTCCAGCATGTGCACTATATAATTCGGTATGAAAGGTTTATTCCGCAAAGAGATGGAGTTAAATTTTCAATTTACTTTATATTTCCTATAAAAGTAAGAAATATTCGTAATAATTAGATAGCTAGGAACCAGACTGTTCCAAACTTCCAAGTCCGTTTCACTATTTTTTCTGACTTTCAAAGCTAGACATGGAATTATCACCATTTAATACGAGAAAAATTCGTTCCGGCACCGGGAATCGAACCCAGGACCTCTCAGCTCTCCGTGCTGAGCGCTCTTTCCAACTGAGCTATGCCGGGACACTATGCACGGTGCCAGCCGAACTCCTCTCGTAATGCTTTACGGCCTTACTACCTGCACTTTAGACAATGTAAGTCATACATGCAGGGGCGCATATTTAAATGACTTTATGGCCATATTCAACATCAGTTTGTGACAACTGCTAACAGTTAATACATCACATATTCATTATATATGAGGTCTCGCCCACCTCATTGAATATTACACGACTACTATGAAGTAGCCAATGTGTATTATCACCACAAGTAACACTTTCTCTAATATTAAAACATTATAGGCCTATAGAATTCTTTATAAATACGTGTGTCCCATATGAAAGACGTCAGAGCAAACATATTAGTTCTCAATTTCTGATTTCTCTATGATCGTATGCGAAACCTGCAATACTTCATTATTTCTAACATTCTGTCTCTTGACACTGAAGGTCCAAATACAGGATGGAAGGTTACCTTTTACAATCCTTCTGGGATATGATATCTAGAATTATGACAAACAAGAAAATCTAATAATATTTTTTTCGAAAAAAAAAATGGTCTTTTGTACCTTGAAATTATTATTAAATTTTTCATGAAACTGCTCAAAATTGGATTTTACCTCATGTAGGATGATAGAGTAAGCTATGTATGGCCATGTTACAGTAGTATTTGCATGGAAAATGACACAGATTTCGAATAAATCGCGTTAATAGTCGTGTACACATTGCATGGGAACAGGGCTGCTTCAAGCTGGCAACACTGTTTCTTAATTACGCAAACCATGTGGCCGAGCTAGGTGTACGGAGCGGACGATATGCTTACATTAACTTCTCATTAGTTGCAAGCTACATGCAGTTCTTATCAGTTGAAACACAACGAGATGCCACAGTTTTCTAATCGTTAATATCTGGGCATGTTATTAATTTATGGCGAAACTGGTCACAATGCCACTGCAGCTGCTCTCTTATACCTTGACAGATAACTGGATCAGGAGTGTGAAAGTTGTAGACACGCAACTGGTGGACACTTTGAACAATACCTTTAAGACACTGTAGAGAATGGTGTACAAAATTTAACAGTGTACCCCACATTAATGTGTATCATATTCATTTAGTTTCAAAGTTGTTTATTTCTTCCAAACATTGTATTGTAATTGAGTTGGAATAACATCAACTGTGTGATCCCCAATGTAAAATCATACTTTATTTAAAGGAGTAATTTTGTTTTGTGCATAATTTTTCATTCCATGGTACTGTATTATTGATAAAATTGCCTTAAAATGTAACGGAAACTATGTTTTTGTTCGTACTAAATTTAGTGCTGAAATGATACACTAACGAACGTTTCATCATAGATAACGAATAACATAGTCCATGTAATTAACATGTTACGATTACATAAATTTTGATTTGATTGCATTCTCAACAGACGTTTTTGTTTACAAAACGGTATGTATGTACATCCTCTCAAAACCCCTGCCAAGTAGATGATTGGAGCGGCATTCAGTATGCTGGGATGCAATGATCTCGGGAAGTAAACACTGCTACTGTTACAACGTTGCAACATTGCAACATTCGTTTTCTCGAAATATTACAAAAACTATTGGTCGTATTAAAAATATTATTTGACAAAGCATTCCCAATGACATGGTCTGTTATGTGTGTGATGGACTGTAAAAGGTTACCTTCCATCCTGTATAGGTACACTCCATACCTTAGACAAGTGGTAACCAACTCGTGTTCTTCGTGCAAGATCGCTGCACATGATCAGGATGTGAGGACAGATCATTCCAATACTTGCAATGCCAACGTCGCTCTTTTTTGTTCCTGAGTGCACATAGTACTTCATAAGAGCAGCTCAGTTGGTCACCATTGCCCTAGATCAACCGATTTTTAGAGTCGTTTTGCCTACATAAAGCACCCCTTTCACGTAAAACAGTGCAAAAAATGTGAGAATTTCATCCCTTGATACTGTCCAATTTGGTTTTCCATTCTGCGCTTCATTTTCTGTACACCCTTTGACTGCAGACACAAATTCCTCATTTATAATCAAACGAAATGCACTGTACACTGATTGTTCTTGAATGTTTTGAAATGCAAAGCGTGTAGGGCGAGGTAGAGTACGCAAACTGTTCTGATATTGACATCTACCTGATGATGGCAAATAATTTTCGATCATTTTCCACTTAGTTTCATCCACTGAAATCTCACTGGTGCTGCATCACTAATATCGCTTTGATCTGGACTTCTTCATCACTTGATTCCAATTCATAAGATTGAACACCACCTTCACTACCAGAAACATCGGGATTAAGATTTTGAAATCCTATTACTATTTCTTCATTTTGCAATGGTTTTGGTTTCGATCTTTTTGTAATAGCCTATTTCCTGTACTTTTGGTGTTTTCCCTACATTATCCTTTGCACATCTGCTTGTGGTAAACTCTACACATATAACTTATTCATGTCGGCAATGAGTATCAATATTGCAAATACTTCAGAACCGCTATAATTAAGTCTATATGAGTCAAAATTACTCACTCCCCTCTTTGTACGTAATGTCATAATTACATAATATAATAATGGATTATGCTTCAAACTAATCTGATATATGCAGTAGGCTATGAACTAACAAACAAAGTCACAAAATATAAACGATTTTACTTACAGTCATGTTATTACTCGACCGAGGCGAGTGGAGCCACGGGCGTAATGTGAACTATCATGTTGCGGTATTAAGAATGCAGGAGCAGTAGCACCATGGCTCCGGGCTGCAGGACTCCTCTGGCCTCGGTCGAGTAATAAGTATTTTTCTATCAAGTTGAAAAACTAAAAGAGTAATTTTGATTCATGCTATCTTTCTAATGTCAATAAATTGTTTAGAGGATTGGCAACTGAAAAAATCAATTTGTGTTAATTTGCATTAAAATAAAAGCAAAAATATTAAAAACAAAACTATAAATTAATTCACTTCAGACACAAATATCTCATTAATCTGATCTTAACTTTCTTGTATAATCATCCCATCCCTAGCAATTTGCTGTATGTTAATTACGGAACAAATTATAAATGGCTATTACACTCTGGAACATGATAGATTCATTGTAGTAGTCTTACCTCGTTAAGTGAGGGTCGTCTTCTGATACCACCATAGTAACTTTGTGGTATACGCTTGACATCAGGCATGCTAAATATTTCTGTTAACAAAATGCATAATAATTAATAGCCTATTGTAAAGAAAATATTTTATCCTGAAATTATTAAAAATTATAAGAGTTACGCTTTTGTTATGTATTACATGGAAATGCACTATCCACATTTTGCGTGTCAATTGTGAGTAATGTGAAAAAGTCAGTTTAATTTACGGTCAATCGTGTTGCTTTGGTACGAGTCTGTGAAGAAGAGGTTTACATTTTTGCTGTTGGTGAATTTATGAATTTGAGCATGAATTGAAATCACAATCAAGCCAGTGGAAACATCCTTTTTCATAGTGATCTTCAAAATATCAGCGACAGCAGTAAAAAATTTAGCAAGCAAATTGCCATCATGGCGTATAATAATGACACAAAATAATGAATTCATGTTGGTGACACACTCACAAACATTATTATGTTGCATTTTCTTTAGAAACTGAGACTGAAAATTTGCTAGAAAACATCCACAGCTGCTATCTTAGGTCAGGCGGTAGGCGCGTTTGCCTGCTGATTCGGAGTTACGATGCATACAAGACGAAGCCTGTCGTCACTCATAGCCTTGCTGGTCGCTGTGTAGAAAGTCAGGGTGATCAAAATGAAGCCTTTACAAACGGTACAAATGTAGAAAAATAGGTCATAATTTGTAACATACCTTTATCTATACAACCGGTTAAATAAATTTAAAATTCCACTGAGCGGTTGGCAAACAAAAATCATTGATAACATTTTTTTGCATTAAGAATTACTGCAAATATATATTTTTTTTATTTTTGCTGAAGACAGAAATAATCTTAATTTTTTTAACCTACTGTGTAAAATGTCATCACTAGACAGTGGATGCGAGATGACTTATCATTGAATGTAGGTGCACATTTACTATAGTAAAGGCAAAAGAAATAGGCGGGTTTTTGGTCTTGTGTAGAAACTACTCACTCCACACTTTCTCTAGCGGTTTATGGCCTGAACAAAGAGACCTTCCTGTCGCTGTGTTCGAATGCTAGTTGTTGACAAGTGCTCGTTTGTGATACTAATATGTTATAGATTGTTCACATATAATAATAAACAGTATTTTAAATACTAATCATCCAAGTAATTGCTATCATGTCTCAGTTGAGCCCTGATATCAGAAGCCATACTAAAAGCGTCATTTATCAAGTTTACTGTCTCTTGAAAGAACATAAAGATTGTGAGGTCGCAGACAGCCACTGCCAAGGCGTGTGGTGTTCTATGATTGGTTCAGAGAATTTGTGCAGAACGATTTTTCTTAGTCATACTAAGTGTTATTTGTTTTGTCAAGCTAAGCCATTCTTAAGTGAGCTTCTATTACACAAATATTTTTTATTACGAAATTCATTCATATTATAATAACGTGTACATTTTCTACACACAGTAAAAATATATTAATTTTTTTCACTTTAATTTTCAATTTTCTCACGATTCACGGAGTTCATAACTGTATGTATATTTAGTATTTACTATTTTAATAAAATATTCTGAGAACACTGTGTGTAGGCCTAATGCTAAATATTTGATTTCTCGTATTAGGTTTACATTACATTTGTGAAATGGCTAACTTGCGAAATATTATAAATGATAATAATATCATCTAAAGTTTGATTAGTGTAATATGTTACTATTCAGCGATGTATGCAATGGAGAGGGAAGCAGAACTGGCTATCATAACCCATTATCTTCTGACTTAGTTACCTCATGAGTGATGCCTATTGTTGTCACTTATGAGTTTCTGACCTGTGTTCGAACAGTTGATTAAACAAGACAACAATAATCAGTAAATCAGGTATTTGTTATTACTAGAAATTACATTATTATTTTATTCCTTCTTTTAAGTTTTCCTATAGTGAAAAACATGTGAATGGAGGTAAGTTATTTGGGACAGGATCATATACCCAGCAGGTTCTGAGAGGTATAGGAGTCGGGGTAATGAATGAGGGGTTCGCCATACCCGCCTATTTCTTCTCCCCCTAGTATATATGTTATATTTTTTTCATTCAGACCATTGGGTCAACAGGTTTTAAACGTAAACAGACGACGTCAACATGCTACTGTATTTCCGTACAGTCAGAAGGAAAATAAAAATGAAGTACTGTAGCACATACCTCGTCATCATTGATGGAAATACTAGCGTTGCAGTGAACGACGATATATTCTCGTAAGTTGTCGAAGCTGAATCGTCTTCGCCTATCGCTTAAACAGTTTTTGTATCGAGAGAATTTCTGAAGAAAACCTCAGATCACTCAATTTCTTTAAAGGAATATTTGCACTGAGCATCATGTTGCACATGTCTTTGCAAAACGTTTCGTTTAGACCCGCACAATTAAATGATGATGATATTATGATGATGATATAGATGGTTCCTCAGATTTAATTTCAACGCATTTGCTGTGCGATGTACTGTTGCAATGTTTCTCTATAGCCTGAATTGTTATGGTTTTTATTTAAATTTTACATACATTACACACAATATTGTCTTCGTTAATACATCAAATGCCATTCTCATACTTAATTGCACTTCGTATCTCTGAGCGAATTGAACATTTTGCCTTCGACATTATGAATGGATCAGGACAAAACTATTCAACGCGTACTAAATACTTGAGCAGGATAACACAACTGCACACATTGCTTTGCAATATTCTATGAACGGACCGCGGTTCCTTTGTTCTGCGCGGCATGTCCCATATTCTCTGATACGAAACAACTTCACTTTCCCTTAAGTCACCCGCATATACTGTCTAGTGATAAAAGATACAAATGTAGAAAAAATAGGGCATATGTAACACACGTTTATGTATACAACCGGCTAAATAAATTTAAAATTCCACTAAGCGGTTGGCAAAAAAAATTCATTGACTATTACAGGACGTCTTTCAACCAATCATGGCTGCTTATCGCACAGTTTTATCGCTTCCCTAGCATTTGTTTGAAACTGCAAATTCTTTACGATACTATAAAACATGCTTTGCGATCGTAATTTGTTTTCCGCATAGATAGTCGACTAAAAATGGCGGCTCCATTCAAACATTTTGGTGAAGGTAACATTAGTCAAAAGAATTTTAGTAAGTCAGTTAATATCTATTCTATTGTATTACAGTAGGCCCTACTTTATTTCGTCTAATCTTTATATACTTTCTCCTGTTTTATTACCTTCCTACCATTTGTTTGTTTGTTTGCCAACATTTCAAACTGCAAATTCTTTACGGTACTATAAAACATGCTTTGCGATCGTCATTTGTTTACAGTAGACAGTCAACTGAAAATGGCAGCTCCGTTCAAACGTTTTGGTGAAACTAACATTAGTCAGGGCGGCTAATGTTTTAGTGAGATTAGCCTCCTGTTCATAACATTTTTTGTATTAAGAATTACTGCAATATTTTTGCTGAAAATGGGGCTACAAACTAACAATTAGAAGAAATACAATCATATTATCATTTTACACATATTAAAGTACCGGTACCGAAAACGATAAAAACCAAACCAAAATTTCATTTTTTAAAGTCAAAATTCGGTGTACGGGCCCCCTTAACGTGCTGTCTTTGACACAGTTCAGAAATAATCTTACTCTGTATTTCGCGTAAAATGTGGAAGAAACGAGCAGCTTGCCGAGTCCGTTGAACTTGTTAGCTGCAACCTGCCAGGGGACATAGTCAGACTCATTCTTCAAGTATCTGGTCATTTCCATCGCCGTCTCGTAGTTCAGGAGGCCAGCTTCTGCCAAGCTGAAGGCGTCATCCAACAGATGCGCTCGGTCCGTACTATGCAGGGCCTACAACATTACAAAATGCATGTGTTAGATGCTCGGTGGTTTTACCAATTTTGATGTCGACATCGTAACAAGACGTAACATAAAAGATACATGAAAATATTTGGGACTAAGTGGGATGAAGTTATAGGAGAATGGAGAAAGTTACACAACGCAGAACTGCACACATTGTATTCTTCACCTGATATAATTAGGAACATTAAATCCAGACGTTTGTGATGGGCAGGGCATGTAGCACGTATGGGCGAATCCAGAAATGCATATAGAGTGTTAGTTGGGAGGCCGGAGGGAAAAAGACCTTTAGGGAGGCCAAGACGTAGATGGGAAGATAATATTAAAATGGATTTGAGGGAGGTGGGATATGATGATAGAGACTGAATTAATCTTGCTCAGGATAGGGACCAATGGCGGGCTTACGTGAGGGCGGCAATGAACCTCCGGGTTCCTTAAAAGCTAGTAAGCAAGTAAGAATAAAGATACATATTGTTTTTGTATATAAAAATCACTCTAGCACCCCAAGAGAGAGTACATACTCGTGCTCAGGGGCCATTCCACAGAATTTTAAAACAATATTTAATTAATTAACAAAAAATAAAAAGTAAAAAGAAGAAAGGAAAAACACAGATATTACAGTAATTGAAACTTTATACAGTATTGCCTTCCTAGATAATATTTTAATTGTTTTTTTTTTTTTAATAAGGACCATTAGAAAATTGAATGTTTGGTAGGCCTAATTTAGCTGTTATCTTGTTATAGACTATAGAGCCTTGGACCGAAGTTGCTGCTGAGATTGATTGTAAGCTACAGTTGTGGTAGGCCTACATTCAGGTTCCATCAAGCATATTATGTTGTCTGATCTTTTAGTTTTATATTTATGTGAATACAAATTAAATATACAGTGCGTCTTTGCCATCATGTCCTTGATGATTCACCGGCCGGATGCCTGGTTATTGGCATGATGGAGGTACTAGAAACACAACACCGTCCTGTAATATCTTATTGTAATGTAGCTTGTACTAATGCGAGGTAAATCTTTCATAAATCATATACTCCGCCACATATGGGATTATTGAAAACAAAAGAGTCATTGTAAAATTGTCATAACTTTTTAAAATAAATTCCTTAAGATATAAACAGATATTTATTAGCGAAGTAATGGATTTTTTATCAGTTCAGTTTTCTTTCATTTAATATGCTAGCCTAATAGGTTTCTTGATAAATATTCAAAATGCAATTGCTTGCTTATTGGCTATCATCCCTATGTGTCCTCTTGCTTAGAAATGGACGGATTATGTAAAGAGACCACTTACGCTCCAAGTCTACTGTTTGAGACAGAATACACCCTCTTTTATGCTGAAAAGTAAACACGGCAGACACAGTGGCGGACAGTAGGAAAGGGGATAGTCTTTGCGCATTATCTCGTCTTTAAGACAATACATTTAATTAAAAAGATAAAAAAATTAATCAAATTGAGTGACATGGAGCAATCAGTCTAGTGGGGGATTCTTTGCGCGTTACATCTTCTTTTAAGACAATACATTTAATTAAAAACATACAAAAACAAATTAATCAAATTGAGCGACATGGAGCAATCAGTCCAGTGGCGGATACATATTTAGAGTCAAGTATATTAATTGTAAAAAAGGCTTCAAATTTCTCATTGATCAACAGAGGACGCATTACAAGTATGTCTAAGGCTTATATGCTTCCTGAAGGTAGAGCTTTGCGCGTATCCCGGTTTCGAGTCCCGGTTAGGTCTGGGATTTTTTGTGGCATACAAGATCGTAATTGGGGGTTTTCTCGGGGTTCTCCCGCTTTTCCCCATATTAGGATCTACATCATTCCGTCACCATTTCTCCATTTCGTCATAATTCTATAGCATTCCCCGATCGCCGGCTGGCGACGCACGGAGGGGGCTGGCCTAGGGACGAGGGAGATACCTGGGTACGCAGCGAACCTTAGTGTAGTCAGCCGATGTGGGTTTTGAAATACGCCTAGCTCGAAGGCTAGCACAGTAGATCATAACAGGTCGCAGAGCTGGGTCATAGTGCCCCCTCCTGAAAATTCCAATCCATTGCAAGGTTTTTACCACTTAGTTTTCATTTTAACGCTGTAAAGTTGTTATTATAACTGTGTTAAAAGTGTGTAATGAAGAAAGATGTTTCTTAAATTTTTGAAGGTGAAAATACCTAAGGGATAAGGTTTCTTCCAGTGGTCATTATGGCGCAAGATCACTATTTAGAAAAGAACAGAGGACAGCCACTCAGATCCGATCCGAGGGAGAGAATTAATTTCCACTTCTCATCCCGCTATATAGTCTAGTAACCGCCTTCCATGAAATAGCTAAAAATATACACAAGATCTTTAATTTTTTTATTATAATTAATGACCTAAATACAAATCTATGATACTTCAAGTTTATATCATTTGAACCAAGATAAAGAGTGAAGCATATTTTATGGAATGACATATGGCCTAGTATGCCCTATTTAATAAAAGTATAACTTTTTGTTACATTGAATTTCTGTGGCATTCTGTGTACGAGGGTGGACCCAAAGGTAACCGGAACCGAACTGTTGCGAGCGCATGCTTTGTAGTTACGAGTTGTGCTGTTAGGTGGTGTTAGTTTGGGGTCTCCCGCGACCGTTAGTGAGTTGTTTGTTTGTGGTGCTGTGTTGTTTGCGTTCCTGTTTCAACCGTTTGGCAATTAATGAGATGGCCGACCACAAAGAACAAAGAGTGTGTGTGAAATTTTGTTTTCTGTTAGGGAAAACTGCAGCTGAGACCGTTACGATGCTTCGGCAAGCCTTTAATGATGATGCTTTGGGGAAATCACAGGTCTACGAGTGGTTTTCCCGTTTCAAATCTGGCAACATGTCAACTGAAGACATGCCACTCGTCCTTCGACAGGAAGAAATGATGAAAACATTGGCAAAATCAAACGTGCAATTGATGAAGATTGTCGAAAGACCATTGACGAAGTTTCTGAGCAAACGAACCTGTCATGGAGCACGGTCCAGCAAATATTAACCGAAGATTTGCACATGAGACGGGTGTCTGCAAAATTTGTTCCTCACTTGCTCACAGATATGACCAAAGAGAAAACCGCGTGAGAGTTTGCCGTGACTTGAAGAGTGAAGTGCAGAATGATCCAAATTTTCTTAAAAGAATTGTGACTGGGGATGAGTCTTGGTGCTATGGGTACGATCCACAATCAAAGCAAGCATCGAGCCAGTGGAAAACTCCAAAGTCACTATGACCCAAGAAAGCACGTCTAGTGCGATCCAATGTGAAAACAATGTTGATTTCTTTTTTTTTTTTTATGTGAATGGCATTGTCCACAAAGAGTTCGTTCCGCTAGGACAAACAGTGAACCAGCATTTCTATATGCATGTGTTAACGAAGATTACGAGAGAGAGTGCGACGAAAACGGCCCGAAATGTGGAGAAATGGGAACTGGTTGCTTCACCACGACAATGCTCCAGCCACAGCTCTGAAGGTCCGACAGTTTTTGACAAACAACAACATGGTGCTTGTGCCTCATCCACCCTACTCACCCGATCTGGCTCCGTCGGACTTTTTTTTGTTTCCATGGATGAAGAAATGTCTGAAAGGAAAGCGATTCAGTGATGTGGATGACGTCAAAGAAAACAAGCTAACGGCTTTGAAGAGTATCCTGCCTCAAGAGTTCCAGCACTGTTTTCAGCAGTAGCAAAAGCGTCGGGACAAGTGCATTAATGCACATGGGCAATACTTTGAAGGGGACTAAAGTACTGTGAATGTAGAGTTCAATAAAAAAAGAAAAAAAAAACATTCCGATTATTTTTGGGTCCCCCCTCGTAATTACCAATTCTGTATAATTGATCAACTCTATAACTATAACTTAAATGTATAACTATTTTTAGATTTCTGAATTAGGCTTTTGGGTCAAAGGTTATGGGACGCAGTGTATATACCATGATTGTCTTTGTAAGTCTGACAAGTGGTCCGGGAGGCATTCTGATGCTGACAGTTGGGCCATCCTACCTCGGCCTTGATAGAGCCGGTTCCATCCTCAAACGAATAGTCTGATAAGCCCTAGTGCCCGGAGTCCCAATTCCTTCCTATATCAGCATCGAAAACCAGTAGATTTCATACCAGCCTGTTTTTAACTATTGCACATTATAGATGAAATGAGGGGAAGATGAATAATAGAGAGAATGGGAATACCCTCTCCCAAAAAAAACTCCCTGCAACGTCTGACTGTCCAACACAAATTCGAAGTTAAAGATGGCTTGATTCATGATAATGAACGTTCAAAGTGAAAGGTAACTTGGCATTTAGTTTGTGATGACTGTATACAAAACAGGAGAATCGATCACTTCATCTTAAAGGCCTTATTTTGACACTAAGTGGGAAAAGTAATTTTTGTGGCTAAAGTGCAGGGGATTATATTCAGTGTCTAATCTATAAACAATTTTTGAAAATGAAAAAAAAAATAATAGTAATAATAATAATAATAATAATAATAATAATAATAATAATAATAATAATAATAATACAGTCAACTCTGGATATAGTGAACTCGGATATAGTGAACATAAATCGCTGGTCCCGACCCGCATACATTAAGAAGTACATTAATATTTCCCTTTATAGTGAACGCTCACTTCGATTATAGTGAACCTAAACTGGAACTTTCCCAAGAAAATGTAATTTTAAAATGGCCAAAATGGTAATTTAGGAAACCCTTTGTCCTATAAACTTCCAAGAATATGTTCAGAACAAACTGTCAAACTTTCTATTCCTAAAGTGCATTGAAAGACAAAGGATTCATTCAGATTCCTGGACAGTTTGAAACATTTTTTTTTTATTTTGTTTAATATCCACCATGCCCCATAATGTATTGTCATATTACATGGTTTATTGAAACTTGTTTATCATTTATGTGTTCACTGGTGTCCCATTGTGTTTTTCTTCACTGTTTCGTGATTATGTTGATATTCATTATGTTATTCACTGTTGAATGTTCACTATCACTATCTTTGAGTTAATGATGCTAGTTCTATTTACACTGTTTACATATACACTTTTAGTAATTGGATTTTCACTATCACGATCTTTCAGTTAATGAAACTAGTTCTATTTACTCTATTTACATGTATACACTTTTAGTAATTATAATTATAGTGATTATAATATTTTGCTTATTGAGTGTGTATACGCATGTTACAAAACTGAGACATATATTTACAATTGTTCAAAGTTTATAGCGTTAATATAGTGCACAAATGATCTCAAATGCTCTTTTATGATGTCTCTATAATTTATTGGCCAATTTCTTCCACTCCTTGTTGCTGCCTTGAAGACACTGCGCTGTTGGTTAAAGAGACTAGTGTACGCAGTGAGGGATAAAGGAAGGATTAGTTCTGATTCCTTTAAAAGAGGCTATTAGAAGAATAAGAAGAGAAAGTGTTTCCTTTTGTAAAAGGGAGTAGAGTGATGACCAAATGGTAAATACAAGAAGGATTACAGTGTAATGGTCAACAACCCTTCCTTCCGCATCTTTGTAAAAGTGAACCTGGGGAAATTCCAAGGCCGAGTACACAGTAGCATGCCTCTAGTGGGAAGAGGTGCGAAATCGGTCAGTGCCTACTACCTACATGGCCAGATTAGATTCAAGTTTCGAACTGTGAACATCAGGATGTCGAAGAGTAAAGTGTTTAAATTTGAAGATAAAGAGAACATTAGTACTGATATTGAACGTGGTCTGTCCCAAACGTCAGCAACGTCAGTAGTAGGCCTATAAAAACAAACACTTCGGTTTTAGTGAACCTCGGATATAGTGAACGAAATATGCTGGTCCGCAGACGTTCACTATAGGCTATCCGAAGTTGACTGTAATAATAATAATAATAATAATAATAATAATAATAATAATAATAATAATAATAATAATAATAATAATAATAATAATATTCAGAAGTACGACTACGAAAATAAGCATAAGGGAGAATATGAAAATGCTAGCGAAGACGATAGAGAAATATTGATGGAACGTTTACAAACAGAGCATAACTGCAATGAAATGAACATGTTGAAGGCCCTACTTAGAGCTGGTTATGATTTAGCGGATTTAATTACATTGTATAATTACTATTCTGCTACAGTCAGCCGAGTTAGCTCTGTGGTAGCGTATCTATTATACGACTAGCCGGCCTGGGTTCGATTTCCGGCGGGGTCAGAAATTTTCTTGTACAATTTCTACCTGTGGACTAGAGATGGTGGTGCGCAACTTCTAATCACTAAATTGTGCACCAATATGCCTGGGTTAAATCCCAAATCTCTCAGCAGTGCATATGAAGGGAAGGCATATGTCACTGTTGATAGTGATTCGTCCGTCGGATGGGGACGTTAAGCCTGGCGGCCCACTTGGTGCTATTCGACAGGAGCAGGCTACGTACCGGCACCGAGATTCTCCTTCTCCCTTCCTCGTCTTCATCATCATCCTCACCCATTCTCTACATTACACTTATACGAACACGACATACACTCGCCCTAATACATGACATAACTCTTCACAGATACACATCAAGCATAACGTGGCCCGCCGAAGTGGTGTGCAATTATTTGATGGTGTGTCACAGTCCTGCCATCTATCCCCAGTATGCGGAACCCGAATAACGCAAGTGAAGTGGGTAGGCATTAGTCACACACACACACACACACACACACACACACACACACACATACACACACAGTATTCTGTTACAGAAATTACAATTTTTTTGTTGTATTTCTTAAGTTTACTTTTTTGAAAGTGTATAAAATGATGTTATTACTGTAATATTAGGCCTATAGCACCGGTACAGTTTTTCCAGTGAAAGGAAAAAGCACAATCTTTGGTAATTTGTGAACACCAAAAAGTTATTATTATTATTATTATTATTATTATTATTATTATTATTATTATTATTATTATTATTATTATTATTATTATTTTCAAGTATAATTCAGTATTGTACAATAGTTATGAATGTAGATATTTTCTTGTACAATATATGCATTGTAAGATCAGTGTCAGTGGCGGTTCCTCGGGGGAGGGAAGGGAGGAACGTTCTCCTCACATTTTCTTCTTTTGAAAGTATATACCAAATAAAATATGTGCCTTGAAATTCGAGGAAGATTCGATAATTTTTAAGTTCACAGTTATAAGAAAAACTCGGTTGATCGAGTTTTAAACGACGCGCGCTCATGTGCTGTAGAAAAGTGTGATAAAGATGCGAGATTATCTGTGTGGAGGAAAGGCACTCCATTCCTCCTCTACTGCAGTTAACACATATAGACAACAGCGCACTAGCGGCCAGAGAAAGAAGCAGAGTTTTAAAGCAAGTAAAAGAACGGAGAGGGAGGAGATCCTCCTCTGAATCAGTCATGGGCGGGAAATAGAAACCGACTAGTCGTGCAGCAAGCTCGCTACCGCTGCCACCTAATGATGTTGCATTCAACCGGACTATAACACATCTAGGAGGAGACACAACAAAAACAGTTTTAACGCAACGCTATGAAAGACGCCATGTAAACTTTTTTTTTAAATTATAAATCAAAAATATTATTCATTGCACTTTATATAGCCTACTATTCATGGTTTGAAACTTTCGTGGATATTTGAAAGTTAAAGTCGGGTTTATGTAAAACAAAGAGGAAGTAGTTCTACGTAGTTGGCCCCTGAAATTCACTTCTATTCATTGTTTACTAGACAGGGCAACAGCCAAGTTGTCAGTTTTGTAGAAATATATTTGAAACTGAAAGTAGGTACTCCAAACTACATTATTTTTAACATAAAAATATTAATCAGCCACCGGCAGCTTTGAACAAAACGGTAGTATGACTTTACAAGAACTGACATTCTTCAAAAGCATGTGATACTGAACTTGTAAAATGTACATGTGGATACACAGACCACGTGGGTGGGTGCAGTGTTCTCGCTTTCCTCAGATTATTTCCCATTCCCATTTCCACTTCCGTAAAACGGTTCCGGTTACGAGTTAGTAGCTAGTCTCTTCCAACACGTGTGATGCTGTAGTGTGCTCGAAAAATGCTACGAGGTTGTGAATTTCCTTGTAATTGTTAATTTGCGCAATTATTCTACAATGAATGGAAGTGAAAACATAATATATTTTGGACAATTTAGGAAACTCAGTTTACAAGAACAGATTATTGCTATACAGAAGGGAAGGCCAACCCCAACATTACCTGGTCTTACATGTATGCATGTAGGCCAATTTGTAGCATGTTTCATTCAAGAAGGTGTCATTTCGTGCTGTTAACTTCTTTCCTCCTCTTAAGAAATATGCAGGAGCCGCCACTGATCAGTGTAGTTTCAATGATTTCAAAAAGCGAATATTTATAAACATATTTTCCATGTTTCAAATTCATAATAAAATATTAATAATGCAGAATGCATTATTTATTATGTGAGGGGAAATTCATATATTATGTAATAAACTACTTTGATATTTTACAATAAGCATCTATGTAGGTTCCGAGCAAACCACTTGTGTATATATCTTTAAATGCTGTATGAACTAACATTGTATACAGAATTCTGAACTTTACGCAGCTATAGTATCTTAAATTGAACATAAGGAAGTTGTAACATTTGTAAGTAGCCTACGTATCGCAGTTTATTAGGCAGGTTTGTGCCTACATCGAAACCGAATCGTAAGCAACGACGCAGCATCACAAGGAGACAGTTGCTAAGATTGTCACACTTGTCACAACCCTCTCGTAATGGCCGATGTCCTTGACGACAAGACTGAATTTTAATCCAAGAGGAAAGAGGAGTGTGGGTCGACCACTGTAGGGTGAAGTATACGCCGGGATCGGGCAGTAGCTCAGTCCATAAAGTGCAGATTATTATTATTATTATTATTATTATTATTATTATTATTATTATTATTATTATTATTATTGTTGTTGTTGTTGTTGTTGTTGTTGTTGTTGTTGTTGTTGTTAATAGCAATATTAAATGGGGTGTTGTGGGACAAAAGTATAACAAAAGATACCAAACTGCAAATTTATGAATCAATTATTCGAAGTACCGGTACTTTAACATAGCCTATGGAGCAGAAGCATGGCAGTTGAATAAAAATATGATTTTGAAACTGTTTAGTAGGCCTACAGAAATGGACAATTTGAGATAGTCCACAAGGCATTCTAAAAAAAAAAATAGAAATGACGCAATAAGAAGAAAATTGAAAGTTAAAAATTGAATTTCAGATTTTGTGAAATATAAGCAGTTAGTAGAATGATATGGGCATGTTCAACGAATATCAGATTAACAGCTTCCGACAAAGATTCTAGACTGGATACCATCTGGAAGAGGAAAGAGAGGTCGTCCCAAGAGCACTTGTATGGATGATATTAGAAGATAGAAGAGAGAAAAAGGTTTAGGAGAAATGGACTGGGAAGACAGAACAGAATGGAGGAAGAAAATAAAACTGGAATAAACTTTGGACAGGAAGATGTACATACAGGGTTTTCATTTCAAAACTTCCCAGTCTAAATAACTAATTATTTCAATTTAATTCAATTTAAATGAAAAGACACGTCAATTTAGATATTGAGGGGGAAGTTTGAAACCAGACTTAATTGCATTTTAGTTTTCATCCCCCACGCCCCAGCCTCCCCCACTTTGAAATTTCAAATAGCACCCCTATATTTTTATACTTAAATATGAAATAGCATTCAATTGTTTATACACCTCATTCGTTTTCGCATCTTTTGTTTTCTATCGTCGCCTGGCAACCTGGATTATTGTTATTGTTGATTATTGCTGAAGACAATAAAACTACAGAAACTTATTGAGCATTTCATGTAATAGTTGTGTTTGTGTATTAAGTTATTTTAAAATGGTATATACTCTTTAAGAGAGAACAGTCCACACCTGTGGAGTAACGGTCAGCGCGTCTGGCTGCGAAACCAGGTGGCCCGGGTTCGATTCCCGGTCTGGCAAGTTACCTGGTTGAGGTTTTTTCCGGGGTTTTCCCTCAACCCAATATGAGCAAATGCCGGGTAACTTTCGGTGCTGGGCCCCGGACTCATTTCACCGGCATTATCACCTTCATCTCATTCAGACGCTAAATAACCTAAGATGTTGATAAAGCGTCGTAAAATAACCTACTAAAAAAAGAGAGAGAACATGAATCTTTCTTATTGGTTAAATTTAGGAAATTACACAAAATAAGCTCTGTTTTCATCCTACAATCAAATGATATTTACAAAAATAGTCTACAGGTTGCCAGACGACGACAGAAAACAAAAGATGCGGAAATGAATGAATGAGGTGTATAAACAATTGAATGCTCTTTTACTCATTTATTCATGTTTTATTTAACGACGCTCGCAACTGCAGAGGTTATATCAGCATCGCCGGATGTGCCTGTCCCGCAGGAGTTCTTTTACATGCCGGTAAATCTACTGACATGAGTCTGGCGCATTAAAATTAAATGATTTAATCACACTTAAATGCCATCGACTTGGCCCGGGATCGAACCCGCAACCTTGGGCATAGAAGGCCAGAGCTATACCAACTCGCCAACCGGGTCAACTGCTCTTTTACATTTAAGTATAAAAATATAGTGGTGTGATTTGAAATTTCAAAGTTGGGGTGGCAGGGGATGGGGTGAAATCTAAAATGCAATGAAGCCTGCTTTCAGACTTCCCCCTCAATATCTAAATTGACGTATTTTTTGTTTAAATTGAATTAAATTTAAATAATTAGTTATTTAGACTGGGAAGTTTTGAAATTAAAGCCATGTATGTATTTATACTGTATTAGCGTTGTGCATTACAGGCGCTATGTCCTGTTCAAGTTTGTCGAGTATGGTGAAAATGAAAATTCGCCGATGAAGAAGGAGACCTATCGTGTTTTTTCATCTTGTTATAAAAATATCCATTCTCTTTCACTCCTACCTCTTCATATTTTAACCGCATAAATGTTTTAACATAGATTAGATTTTCATTTTAAATGAGACGAAGTTTGCAATATCGTGGTTGCCGCTCTCATCTTCGAACATTGCAGGACACTAATTTACATTGTATAGGCCTACATGCTTATAATGATGATTATTATTTATTTATTTATCTACTTATTTATTTACAGTAAATAATTAACCAAACCCTTCAATTATAAATTATTCTGGCACATAGCAGACGCTGAACGATTTTGCTAGTCTTAATCTTCATCTAATATAATACTTCATAATCAAATACCTTCAGATTATATACTGTAAGTGCACATATCTATTTCATAAAATTATTGTGCACAGTTCCAAACATTTTGTTAAATGTTCATTGCAGTTTGACGAAAGAAATATATTTCCTCGCAACGTCTTTGCATGCGATTCATGACGCATGTGTTGTTTTCGTGTTGTCTCTTTCCGTAGTTGGTTACGGGGGTGCGTGGAGGGTGGGTGTTCTTGTTCGTTCTCGGAGGAGTTATCGCTCCGATATCGGGGAAGAAATAAATCTAACAGGTCTTGTTTTTTTATATCGTGAAGTAGTACAGCCGTTTGTTTCTTACTTTAGTGTCTTCGAGAGATATATTCAGTACAACACGGAGTAAACAACGCAATGGTGAGTTCCATTTTCTTTTTCTTTAATATTTTCTAACATACGGATGTTACTAAACTGAATTTTTTGGAAGGTTATGAATATTGATGGTTAGTCATTTGATTTTTGTCCCTATCTTCTATTTAAAGGCGATTTCCATTATGAATATATTTTTATTTTATTACTTATTTAGTTATTTACTGATTTCTTTACTTAGTTATTTACTAACTTATTTAATTAGTTATTTTCTGTCCGACCAAGTGTTGCATCTCAATTTCCCCCACCCGTTTCTGCTGGTCTCTCTGTAAAGGCTAGTGGTTGGGTTGTTAGGCTCTTGCCTGAAAATATACATACAGTATGTTGTTCGGAATTGGAAGTCTACATAATATTATATAATTGTTTAAAATAATTTAAACAAACGAGCTCCGTAAAGTAAGTAACTGTCACGTGATTTCTCCCGTTTCGCCGATCCTGCGACATTACCACTCGGTCGGTCATTACTTGCCTGGTTATTTATTTAGTTAACCCTACAGAAGAACTAGACTAAAAGAGGCACATCATTTTAACAACTACGTATCACGAATTGCATAGAGTACTAAGCACGTGGTTTTATTTTCCGACGCCCAATACTTTCCACAGAATAGCTAAGGATAGTTTTGCAGAAAAGCTGCACCAAAGAAGGCACAATTTTCTTTTCCTTCACTGGTGTCTGTGAGATGTACAGTATACAGAGATTAATACACGGTTTTAGTTTGCAGCCACAATAATTCGCTCCATGCAGAAAGGGCTTCAGTCACATATTTTGAAAAAAAAAACGAGATATCGATGGAAATCATATCTTTATGGATGGTTCCATCAGCCTGTGCAGAAAGGAATTCAGTCCAATGCTTGGAAAGACAGAAACTGAAGCGTCAGGCTGAGAGTTATATGCAGAAAGGAATACAAAGTACAGACTGTTTTCCTTAGTTTTCTCAAAACCAGGTCTAATGGACTGAAGCCCTTTAGCCCTTTCTGCATGGGGCGATTCAATTACTTTCAACGTAAAAATCGTTGATTTTATCTGTATATTCTAATGCATTGTTGTAGACCCCTCCTCTCCCACTTGTTACTAATTACCAACGTATCATGCGAGAGATCCAGGACGAATTACTAGGGAAATGGTCAGTTTAAATGACTATAATTGCGCCCTGGACCATCGAGTGTTAAATTTTTAACAAATAGATGGGGGCTACAAGAATATAGGTAAGTATCAAACTATTTTATGTTGAAAGTATTTGTGGTTGCAAACTGAAACCACGTGTTTATCATTATATGTTTACATCTCACAGAAACAAGTGAAACAAAACAAAATTGTGTCGTCTTTGTTGTAACTTTACCACTACACATCGATTGCATCAACCGAGAAAATAATATGTAGGCTACAACCAACACTTTCCCTGTAACGAGCGAGAGAAAATTTTGTGTTGCGTAGTATTGGATAGATAACGTAGGCTTGAGGCACGTCAAAGTTATAGCATTAGTATATATACAGGTTTAATTCGTGCAATGCAGTGCACATTAGAAAACCCAATCGCCATTTATTATACGTAATTAAGAAATTCCAGAAAAAGTATAGTGCTATAGTTCTACGAAAATATCCCGACGTTCAACAACCTCTGATTCAACAATCCAGAATTCAGTGGAAAACGTGAGAAAAACCGGCTGGTTTTTTTTATATAAAATGGTGCTTAAATCGCGTTGTTATGGGGGGAAAAAAACCAGGGCTGGCAATTGGCTTCTCGTATGAGCGTTTTAATGCCGATTCAAACGAGGATAGTTTATAGGAGTCAAGTGCTTGAAGCCTCTAAACTTGACGCCATATTTGTGATCACACGGAGACACTAAACTTGAAACCATGTTCCACACGTAAAAAAACGCGCGCTGATGTTGTATGGTTAAAGGTACCGGTACACTGTTTTAAGTTTTTTTTTTTTACCTTTTTTGCGAACCACTTCTACATTAATGTTTTGGACATCTTGTTCCTTAAGTTTCGTAACAAGTTTCTCAAATAATTGCCTCTTCTTTAATTTTAACTTTTATTATTATTGAAGTTTTCTAGTGCCGTATATTCCACGAAGTTCGTACATCTCGTGCACTTCTAAAAATAGGATCTATATATTTATTGATATTTATTTATTATGACTTACAGGAAAGTAGGTACACAGGCTAAAAAAATAGATTCCCATCAAAGCACCCTCTTCACATAAATTTAATTTATAATTATTGATAATGATTCACATTGACGCAGTTATAAAATAGGTACTAATATGTGCATCTCATTAGCAATAGAAATAAAAGAAATGAAAACATGAAAGAGATGTTGCTTATTATGATTAAAAAATCATAAATTTAATAAATCGATACCGGTAACAAATTGTAGGGCCAAAACAAGGTAAAAGTTTTGATATTTGTCTCGATCTGGAGATATTAAATACCAAATTTCTTCTGTATATATTTGGAGGGATATAAAATGGAATTAGTTTTAGTATTTCAACGGAATCAGTATTATTTTTGTTCATATTTTCTGAGAAATATAATCGAGTAAGTCGTTCTTGTGTCATTGAGCGTATGGAAACCAAAAATTCATTTCAATAAACTAGTTGGGATCTGGAATTGACAAGGTATTTTGAATATCTTATAATATAGGAACCTATTCTGTATCAACTTGATAGAATGAACGTTGTTTTTGCAACGAGGATTCCAGATAATTACAGTAGCATATTCCACTTGCTTCTAACCAGGTGTAGGCCTAACCTGAAAACAGGTGGTTGCTTGGATAATTTCGAATTACAAACCAAGTGATTTGTAAGTAGAATTAGTAATTGTTAAAATCTGGGGTGTGAAAGTTAAATTAATCTCAAATTCGATACCTAAATTAATTAGCTATTAATTTAAACAAACCATACACGCACGCTATCCACAATATCTGCTTGCAAGTTGCAACAAGTTAGCATTCACACGAGGAAAGTGGTGGAGTCAAGTTGATCACGTGACGGGAAAGTGGACACAAAAGTTGACGAGTCGACTCAAATTCTGCTTGACCGCCAAGTCACAACTTGACTGTCTCGACCATATCACACGGGGAAAGTCGAAGGAAAGTCGAGTTGCTTCAAGCACTCGACTCCTGTAAACTATCTCCTTGTGAATTGGCCTATGGTAGTGGTGAAGGGGAAAATAGGCAGTTCGTTTCGTACAGATCATGTACTATGTATTACGTGTATCTCCACGGATGTCACGAAGCAGAAACCTGGAACTGAGTTTAACAGTGACTGAAAATTGTTATTCTTTTTTTAAAGAATCAAAGGAGGGAGATGAACAGTATCTTATTTGTGAAAACATGTGACGTGCAGAAAATATCATTAATTAAAGCGGCAATATGATTTGTTCCATGCTGAAAAATATAAATACCTCGTTAGTGACAAAAAGATGAATTTACTCACTGTACTAAGTGAGGACATACATTAAGAGTAAGTGGTATTATTTAAATTAGTATTTAATGTCTTTAACAATTTAAAGTTCGATCCTGAAGAATATTTTTGAGAACGAAAAGAATGAAGACGAATTAAGAGCAAGTGTGACGGATTGCACTTCGTATGTTAAGAGCTGTATAGAGGCTTTATGTATCAAAGTCCATTACACCATCCATTGAAAATATTATTAAAAGAGAGAGATAGGGGGAGGGGGAAACAAATCTAAGATCGTTGTAAATCGGGTTTTTTTTTTTTTTTTTTGCAATAAGATATATTTATTATTTTGTATTCTGATTTTCAATGTTGGCGTGTATGAACTTTATACAGGGACATCATTTTATTTTTACTTCAATTTTTATTGCGCCTGAGTTTTTGAATGTACTTCATTCCCACCCCTTCTACTAATGAAGTTCAACCGTCCTCCACACAGATCCAAGACCACATATACAGTCATAGTAGCCTTACGGTCATAGTAAATAGTACGTTCAAAAAATATGTTCGCGTTCTCCAGTGACGAAAGAGCTTTCAATATTGCATCATTTTCTATTTGCCTACGTCGCATCCCGGTTTCCCCCACCTGCTTCTATTCGCCTCTCTGTAAATGCTAGTGGCTGGGCTGTCTTAGCTCTTTTCTGGGAACATTAATGTCTGTGAGGGATTGGACGTCTACGTAATATTATACCCATACAATTGTTTAAAATAACTTAAAGAAAAGGGCCTCGTTAAGTAATTAACTGTCACGTGATTTCCTCCCTTTCTACGACGCTGCGACGTGTACCACTAGGACGGACAGTAGATAGCATGTCTGAGTAATTTTATCTTTTCGGATCGGGCAGAAGTGAAGATTGAATTTACAGTACGTAAGGTCTCTTTTATAGAGTAGGTACAGAATTATTACAACATGAGTTACTGATACGAAGTACGAACCTGGAATTGGAATTACGTACAATAGTCTATAGTGTGATAATATGCATATTAGAAGTGAAGCCTGTATCGAAATGAACGGTCACCATTTTGAAAAATGTGTTTAAATATCCATATTATGATTATTTTTCAATTTAACTTCATTCTCTATAGTGTACGCTGTGTTGTAAACAGTATAATATACACTGCATAATGAATACGTCCGCATGGAAAGCTCAGTTCGTGAGTAAAAACACTCATTGTTAACACTGTACTGTATTTTGATTAAACAAAAACCTAATGAAAATTATCAAACTCAAAATCGCGATATTTCCTAGTTTACTTAAATGGATGAACTACTTTTCTTCCCTCCTATACCTAGTAAAGTGATTTCTTTGTATATTATGCCAGTATCATCGAACTCCAGTCGTGGAAGGAGGTAGTAAACGGTGTTTCCGGTTCTTAATCGTTGATGCAAAGGTATAGCTAGGTTAATATTAGAAATGTTAGTAAAAATAAAATGATGTCCCTGTATATTCGTTTCTGCTACGTTAATTATTTTCACTATAATGTACTTGTTTGCTAGATACGCTTATGTTGTTTATAAAGTTTTACATTTACAAACTGAGATAATGTTATTTTTTTGACAAGAAATTTAAAGTAAAAGCTGTGATTTGACTACTAATACTACTACTAGACCCTACTACTACTACTACTACTACTACTACTACTACTACTACTACTACTACTACTACTCAAGCATAGCAAATAGTATTACAATTTAATACGAGTAGAATAGAATAACCATGGTTAGTTACTGTTAATTTAGTTTGTTTCTCTAGTTAGTCTACTGCTTATTTTATTAGTTACAATTTATTTGCAATCACACAAGCAGTGGTACGTACTGATAAGAAATAAGCATGACCTTCCGCCGCCGCGCAGCTAATGTACAGCCCTAGTGACGTTACCTCACAGTACTGCAGATCGCTCCAGTTCTGTATTGCCAAAGCGGGGAGTATTGCTTGCCGGTCCTGATATAAACTATAGGCTAGAACAGTTTCTCACGAAATCGTTAAGGCAGTTTACTCTACAGAGAGATGTATCCAAGGCATCAACTTGGAAAGCGATAAATTGTTGAACTAAAGCTTATAGGTTTATAACTATAAGACAATAGTCGTTCATAAATTGAATGAAAACGACCATGTTCCTAGGGTTCAATTATATCGATAGAGACGAAATCCAGCGTCTGTCTAGACATCGTTTCAAACGACGTAAAATGTGTATTGTATTAGGACGGATGATCGACAGTTCCAGCACTTCTTATAGAGTAAGCCAATAAATGACATCTATTGTAATGTATGCCGCGAGATTTTATTGCCGAACGCTGACGTGCTCAAACACCATGACTGTTGCTTGCACGTGTCACATTTCGAAGGCACCGTACAAAGCGAAACCTTTTTCTAAGCGTACACATGTTAGTAATTATCCCGAGACAATACCGGTACTTCATATTTCAGATATCATTTTTAAGGCTTTTCGCGTACTATAAGTATAATAAAAAGGAAAATAATTGTTTATTTTTGTGCAAATGGAATATTTACAGTACCTAAGTTTAATTAAAAAGTCCGAAGAAATTTCATACATCTGCACGAGAACATCATCATTCCGTCAGAGCTTCATTCCATTAAGCGGTGGTTTCCAATAGCCACGGGTCCTATGCACTGTGCGTGAAATTCTGTTGACGCTTGCGGTATTTAGCGCGGTCTGGTTTTTGTAACAGTGTGTCATTGCGTCGTTGTAAATCGAGATGGCTGACGACATAGATCCTGCACTTATTTGTTTGAACATGAGGCAGATATGAAATAAGTTCTAATAATAAGTGCAGTTAGGGACTGCTCTAATGAACTATTTAAAAAAAGGAAAGAAGGCACCTTCAATGTCTTGATTAAGAAACATCTTATTGATAACGAAACAAAATTCAAGGAATACAGTATTTTAGAGTTTCATGACATTTATTTATGACAATTCTAGCATTTATAATAGATGACATAACCACTCCTAGAAGCAATCGAGTGCCAAAACCTATATCTGCTCAGAAAAGCTGTGCCTAACTCTAAGGTAAGCGAAAATAACAAATAATCACTAACACAAATCCTGTATGCATAACATATTAACAATTATTAATATTTTCCTCGCTTACTAAACTCGTAACATTTTTTCTCTTAATGAGCGTAGCTCCATCTGTGTGACTAGTACACAAATTTTTAGTCTTGTTTCGGCAATTAGATGTGGCGGAAATGTCTTTATTGTCTCACACATGCTTTTTAGAAAACAATAAATAGGATCATTTTCTCTTTCATCCTACTTCCAAGAAGTTCTTTTATAAAAACATTTCTCTCTTCACGACTTTTTTTAATATCTAGGAACATTTTTTCTTTGAAATATTTCTGTTTTTTTACATGACGGTCCTTGGTTCTGTTCATTATCAGTTGGTTTTCCCCCTTCTTCGCCTTCATCTTTATCGTTAATGTCTTGTATCTCTATCCCAATTCTTCATTCCCTGTGACATTTTTCACAAATTCAAATACCGGTATTTGTAATTCAATATTTATGATGGTGCTATTGCTTGGTTGGCTCGCATCTTCTAATTCTAGAAATGAACTCGATCCCGGGAAGCTACATAAAACAATCTACTTTAGTACCTACGTAATAGCCTTATAGCTCTGATGTGAGCTGTGAAATAAAAATGAAAACTTCATTGCAGCCAGAAATTGTAATTGAGTTTAAATTATAAAATATAGTAATTATAAGCATCAATTGCTGTTAAAAATAAAGAGATAATAAGTACCGGTATCGCATAATGTACTTACGGCCTTTCCTTGAAACAACCCTCTAAGAACCTTAAGTTTTCATTGTTATATTTGGATTTTGTGAACGCTACTGACCCAGATGTGCTAGCCATCCTCATTTTATTTTTATTTTCTCTGCATGAATCTCTGATTGTTCTCCATCTTCCTTTCCATTCTGAAACTGATTGTTTAATTTTTATTATATTCTGATATTAGTCTAATTAGGCCTATTTACATTTTCAGATTCTTGGCAACTGGGGAAAGTTACAGATCCTTAGCATTCCAGTAAAATAATTAGAGACACTTTGAAAGCAATATGTTCTAAGATGATAGATCTTGCTATAATACTGTTCCCGAACAAAGAAGTCTGAAAAATTCGGCGAAAGATTTTCTTGAAATCTGGAATTTTCCTAATGCCTGTGCTTCAATAGATGGGAAACAAACACGAATTTTGAGGCCTGATAATTTTGTATCTCTCTACTTCAATAATTATAAAGATTATTTCTCGATCGTCTTACTTGCTCTGGTAGATGCAAAGTGTAGATTCTTGGCTGTAGATGTTGGGTCATATGGAAAGGAAGGAGATTCAGGTACTGTATATTTAACGAATCAAATTTAGGGAAATCAATACATAACGAAACAATTAAATTCCCTGAACCAATACCATTACCAGGTACAGGTACAGTTCTGCCACATGTCATTCTTGGTGATGAGGCATTTAAACTAACAACATCAATGATGAGGCCATATCCGAGAGAACAATCAAAATCTGACATAAAAAGGCCATAAGTTATACAATTCATCATGACCGCTATTAGTCTACAAAATTATCCAAGATAGTGTTTCCTAATTATAATTTATCACTGAACCTTACTATCAAGTACATTTTTTGCATTACATCCATATTTAACTATGCAAATTTCAGGTACAGCTTGATTCACAGATTTTGACCCCTGCAAAAAGTAATTAGATAGACTAAGAGCGAGTTACTCATCACTACTGGAGGGCTGGGTCACACAGGTCAGGCCGCGCAGTCATAACACTTCCTCTTATCATGTCGCGGTACACTCCGTCTTAAAACAATATTTTTCCACACGTCTCGTTACTAACCACGTCTGTTGACTAAACAATGTCATGATGACTTATATTTTCTTGACATGAGTGTTCCTCAGCCATGAGCATAGTTATGATTTTCATTCTTCCTCTTCCCTCTTCTCCTCCTATGCATGTTTGTGATTAAATTTCTTTCTTATGACGCAACACACAGCTCGCTCACTAGCCAAACAACCAAGTACAGGGGCCAATAACGTTGAATTGAGCTGTACGTGTTCATTATTTTCGCACTTAACAAATGGAGTATTTTGATTCCATTCTTAACCCTTTCTTTAACAATTTATACAGTATTTGGTTCATTGGGTTAGACACCCTTGCTTATTGTCACCTCCGTACTATTGTATCATCTATATCATCAGCTATTTAATTCAACCTTGCTAAAATAACGTAAATCTTTTCTCTCTGTTCGCTCGGTAGCATTGGGCACGGTTCGAAAATTACAGCTGACAGGTTACCTCTAACAAGTAAACAGAATCGAATCGTATTGTTGGTTACGGTACCGTTATTATTCTTTTGAACTTCATCTCCAGCAGGATTCAGAACTAGAAAGTATTCAGTTTCAGTTTTAGAGTTTCGGAATGTAGTTCCAGAAAAACAGTTCGAAAACTTGGTGTCGTGTGCATATAAAATTTTGTGCCTTTTTGGATCAACGTATACTATTTTTTATCTTTCAGCAAGATAAAGTTCATAAAGGGTAAACATAAATCTCGTCTCACCAATGTGAACTTGGAAAACTTGCTGAGGATATGTCACAAATCAACCAACTACATAACTGTAAGTTACCTTAAAATTATGTAATAATGATGATGATGATGATAATAATAATGATAGTCTAATAATATAATAATAATAATAATAATAATAATAATAATAATAATAATAATTATGATAATAGTAATAGTAATAATAATAATAATAATAATAATAATAATAATAATATAAAACAACTATTAATATAAAATCAATGACAGTAATCAGTAACGAATGTGTTTATCCATAAATGTAATAAGGCTGCGTGTTACCAAGTTTAAGTACTGTGAAATTTGGTGCGGCTCTCCGACAGATACTGTTTCTTATAATCGGTTTTCTTGTAACTTCTAGTGAGTACCACTAGTTTATGCCATCCTAGCATTATAAACAGGTCGTTACTACATCGAAAATCGTGCGTAATTGCCTTATTGTGGCACGCGTCCTGATAAAGGCAATGACGTATTTGCTATGACGTAATACCGGAACGCTTGCTAACTTGGTTATCATTTCTACGCGCGACGTAACAAGAAATGAAATGCAGTGTAATTCGATTTTCATTGATCAGTCTAGCGCCAACAAGCTCGTTCATTGACTGAAAAACATTCGCATGGCATTATCAGAGTAAAGCAAGGCCGGGCATGAGAGCGGCTCCATTTAGCCGGCCAGAGCTCCTCTCGCTCCGCAAGGCAAGCTAGAGCAGAACGCTCACGCAGTGGCGGACTCACATTACAGCTACCTTCCCTGCGTTAATACAAGTATAACAAGAGCCACGGTTGTTGTAGTCATTTAGTCTGTCAGTACATAATAGTTTATAAGGATATTACATCAATCCATTGTACAATACAGACTTTATAACACTCTTATTAATTTAATGAAATAAACTTCGCTCTATGCACACACACAAATCATTAGGCTTATTTACATAACCCATACGCACAGTGCTTTAACAATTACATAATGGTAGGCTATTAATAATATAAACATAAAGGATTACAATCAGACATAATGGTAGAGTATTAATAATATAAACATATGTAACAAAGGATTGCAATTAGAAACAAAAGAAGGAAATTAATAATAAACACTCTTTTAGACTTTTCTTTTATATGAATAAACTATTGTAACAAAATCGTACTTCTGTAACAAACAAACGAACGAACGAATAAGCGAGCGAGCGAGTCAGCAAGGGAGCAAGCAAGCAAATAACTAAGTAAACAAGCAAGCAAGCAAGCAAACAAGTGAATAAATAAATAAATAAATAAATAAATAAATAAATAAATAAATAAATAAATAAATAAATAAATAAATACATAAATACATAAATTGTATTGAACAAAACCATTTGAAGTTCATTAACCAAAATAACTACGTGGTTGTTTTCCGAGACTTATGAGGTCGTTTCATTTGCACAAGACGTTCAATGTTCGGAACGCATGAATGAACCATGTTCAGTCTCAAAATATAATTAAAGTTTCCGTCTCACATACAGCTTCTCAGGCGGATTTTACACATTTTCAAGACAGAAAAAACTGCTCTCATGTGTAAGTGGATCCAAACATGCTTAGCCTGTGAAGTCTTGGAAACTCCTTCTGGGGAAAATTAGTATTATAGAATTCATACAAATAATATAGGATATGATATGACATGATATATCATAAACTGTAATATACTATACTATGATATAACATAATACTTATATAATATAAAATTATATATTACTAAATGTATAATAACTTATAATGCAATATAATATCAAACAGATACTCTAATGTACTATACCTGAGAAACATTTTCTTTAACTTGTTGTATTAATTCATGGCGTTCATTACCAACATATTTGTCATATTCAGTAGCATGTTGTTGGATATTGAACTTCTTAATCAGTTGGAATGTTTTATGACAAATTAAACACTTTGCTAATCCACTGCTCTCTACGAAAAAGAACCACTCCTCCCATGATACATTAAAAGCATTGGGAGTAGCGGGCCACTTAAATGTATGAACGGAAGCTCCGTCTTCAAAGTTCGCTATCATATTGCAGAGTCACCACTGCACCAACACTGAATGACGTACAGTATGCATACGTCACAGCGCTCGGAAGAATCGCTCTTTAAAGCACACAGCTCTCATTTCTCAGAATCACTTAATGTGCCCAGCCCTGGAGTAAAGAAAATACTTCCATAAAATTCGTTCACAATCATTTTTATTAAGACAAATCCCGCAGAATCTGGGAAAAATCGAACTTCGATCGCCCGGTAGAAGACTGCAATTTACGCTACGATGGAGTTTACAACGTTTTAGTGATTCACTGCTGTGCCTCCAGAAGACAGGAAGACAGTTTCTCTATCCCTGGCGTAGAGCGGCGGAGAACTTAGTTGGAAGAGTAAACTTTGTTCTGTCTCGTCTTTCTTTATGCGGCGCGCCGGATCACCGCAAGTAAACAAGGCGCCCTCTGCATCCCGTTGCGTCGTACTGACACGACACCGCAGAGTGCAGACAAAACTTTGTAATATCCCACCCCGACCACCCAGCCTGATGCAGAAACATAGCTGTTGTGTTTCTCTAGCGCGATAAACCGTAATAACAGTAACCAATAAGACTCCATTTTGAATGAGAAGACACAACGGAAGACTTGTTTCGTAGTGTTTCTCAAGCTGTTTATCCGGGGTAGTTCAGCGGCAGCACGTTTGCTCCGGCGTGGGTTCCATTCCCGATTACACTTATTACTTTGTTGGGTTTTTCCGAGGTTTCCATAAGCGCAAGGTAAATGTAATGTAATCTATGACCAGAACCGTATTTTTATTGACTATTACACTTTTACTACATCATACTACTTTTGACCAATAAAAGGGTACGGAACGAAGTGTTTCAACCAATCATGGCTGCTCATCCTACAATTTTTATCACCTCCTTAGCATTTGTTTTTTTTTTTGTTCACCAGCATTAATGATAATAATGATTTATTTTCGCTGGCAGAGTTAAGGCCATAAAGCCTTCTCTTCCACTCAACCAGCCTTAATCAATACAATACATATTTAAATTACGAATATTTACACTACACTTAAAAGGTTCTCCAGCAATATTCTTCAGATAAGTGTTAACGACTAGTAGACTACATATTTATTTAAATTTAGATAAACCTATAAGGTAAAGTAGTAACTTAATCTATGAGCTAATTTAATTCAATCAATTATAATTAATTTGAGATTTGAGATAGCTAGTAAAATAACGAAAATTAATATAATATAAGCTTACTAGAACTAGGCTATGTTACAGGGAGAAAAACAATATATATATATATATATATATATATATATATATATATATTTCTATAATGAGAATATTAATGTAATTGCCATTAGAGGTTTTGTAAATCTATTTAGAGAAATTAATGATAATAATAAATATGGACAGATGTTAGTTTCATTATATGTAATAAATATTAATCAGCAATTAATTTGTTAAGTAAGAATTTATGTAATTTTGACCTAAATACAGTTATTGTCCAACAACCCCTTACATCACTCGGTAGCGAGTTCCAATTTCTAGCAACTGAAACTGTATAAGATGAAGAATATAAAGATGTCTGGTGGTAGGGTATAATGAGTAAATTGTTATGATGAGATCTTGTACTTAGCTGATGATATGCGGATAAATTTTGAAAACGAGAAGCCAAATAGATTGGGGTAGCTGTGCGCAGAATTTGAAATAAGAGAACAAGAGAATGCAGGGCTCGTCGATCGCTTAGCCTTAGTCAAGACAGAATTTGGAAAGACGGGGAAACATGATCATACTTACGAATATTACAAATATAACGGACGCAAGCATTATGCACACGTTGTAGCCTGCTGCTCAAATTTGCATGTAGGTTACTTAATATAATATCGCAGTAGTCGAAGTGTGGCATCACGATTGTTTGTACAAGGATTAATTTTAATTTATCAGGAAGAAAGTGCTTCAGTAGCTTTAACGAGTGAATAATAGAAAATATTTTTTTGGAAGTGTGATTCACTTGTTCATTCCATTCCAATAATAAAATTGTACCTTTTAAAATGATTCATGTTTATTTCATCATTCTTAATTAAAACTTTTCTACCATTTATGTTGTTTATATTATTTAGGTTATGTTATAGGTTCTGCTGTATGAGATTAATGAATAGTCACGGCTCAGAGATTGTTTAATATACAGTATATTGATAATTGACGTGGAATACAACTGTTTTAATAAAAATGAAACTGAATCAACAAAGCCTCCTTGACTAGTAATCGCCCATAGAACTCAATGAAGATTGTACAGTTGGCACAACTGGTAACAGGAGAACTGCCGATTGTAACACACTACTGCCATCTAGCGGAATATTTGTAAAGATGAGATGGTACAATACTACATTTTCAAGACAGTTTAGTACATACAGTATTTTAGTAAGTCAATTAATATTTTATTGTATTACAGTACTTACTTCTTTTAATCCTTCTATACTTTCTTCTAATCGGTAATAGCCAATTAAATCTCACTCGAGTTTTTATTTTTTCTAGATAAGTCAAAACCTCTAGTGTAGTGTTATCAGTATAGATAATTTTCTTAGAATTTTGCTTGTCAGTTTTTTAACTTCGTTTTTTTTTTGGTGTAAAATAAGTATCAAATTTTCGTGATAATGTTGCAATAAAATACCTGTCTTCGTGTAATAACTCACCACATTTTCTTTATCAAATTTACTTGGAGTCGAAAATCAATTTAAACAAATTTTATAAATTTAGTAATAACTCATGAATAAATATATTTCTAGAAATAATAATAATAATAATAATAATAATAATAATAATAATAATATTTTAGACTTTCACGGGAACTGTGATTGGAATAATTAGACTTTTGAGAATCCACAGGTTTATTATAATAATAATAATAATAATAATAATAATAATAATAATTATTATTATTATTATTATTGTTGTGAAATTTGGATTCTCACTTTCAGAGAGGAATAGAGATTTACAGTGTTTGAGAATAAAATGCTTAGGAAAATATTTGGGGTTAGGAGGGATGAAGTTACAGAAGGACGGAGAAAGTTACAAAACGCATTGTATTCTTCACCTGACATAATTAGGAACATCAAATCCAGGCGTTTGAGATGGGCAGAACATGTAGCTCTCTATATGCAGAAATGCATATAGCCTGTTAGCTGGGAGGCCAGACGGAAAAAGACCTTTGGGAAGGCCGAGACGTAGATGGGAGGATAATAATCAAATGGATTTGAGGGAGATGAGAAATGATGGTAAATACTGCTCAGGATAGAGACCGATGGCGGGCTTATGTGAGGACGGCAATGAACCTCCGGTTCTCTAAAAGCCATACGCAGGGCCAGGTATTTATGGAGATCGCGAAAATCACGACATAATATACAATAGATTTTTACTAATCTTTACGAATTGAGTGATCACGCATGTTGTTTATGCGGATAAAACAATCGCGACAAATTGCAAAATATAGTTCTAATAGCGAAATATGAACATATTCGCGAATCATTACTATTGCGTCGTTTTATAGCGAATTTCATATTATGAGTTTTTTTCGGACTTTGTTCACTAGAATTTGTTATACAGGGTGTTTCAAAAATACGGGGCATAATTTCAGGTATGTATTTCCCACACGTAGACAATCAAAATAGTTCATTACAACATGTGTCCGGAAATGCTTCATCCAATCCAAGTAGCCTACATTATACGGTATTCCAGGTGTTCTGATTACATTAGTGAACTCAAAAGACGGATAATTCAACACCATTAATAATTTGAAAGTGTTAATTTGAGGGCTGCAAGTTTTTTTTTTTTCTTCCGTTTTTAATGAATGTGTGTTACATACAGTCTCAATCCAACAGATGTTGTCTATTAGCTATATCGCACTTTTACCAGAAACCAACGAACCTTTAATTCAATTATTTGGAAAGTAATATTCATACTCAGTTAATACTCCAATTCCAAAATAATTGCATTTTGCATGTGTTTCAGTACACAATTTTAGAAGTTTTCAAATACAACATATATAATAATATTTTTCAATACTCACTTTTACTCCTTTTTTCATTCATAATAATTTAGAGATCAAATTACTTAAAATTTACATTTTTCACAAGTCCACACCTGTGGAGTAACGGTCAGCGCGTCTGGCCGCGAAATCAGGTGGCCCGGGTTCGAATCCCGGTTGGGGCAAGTTACCTGGTTGAGGTTCTTCCAGGGTTTCCCCTCAACCCAATACTAGCAAATGCTGGGTAACTTTCAGTGCTGGACGCCGGACTCATTTCACCGGCATTATCAGCTTCATTTCATTCAGACGCTAAATAACCTGAGATGTTGATACAGTGTCGCAAAATAACCCAATAAAATAAAAAATAAAAAAATAAATATATTTATCATCGCCAAGAGTACAAATCAGTCTCCAACAATCTCCGCCGGTGCCAATATTAAAAAAACATGAATGATAACTGCCCCTGGAGTTACGACCGATCTAGCTGCAACGGGGTTCGAACACGCGTCCGACAGGGCGCGCGGCAGACGAAACGCTGGTACGGGGAGCATCTGCATGCTGAAGGGCAGAGGGGGTGTATTACGTCAACACGGCGTGGAGAAGAGAGAGGAGGTTGCGACACGCTGTTCCGCGGTAGAGAGGGGGAAAGTAAAGCAGCAGCGTGACAGATTATTCTGGAAGCGGAATCATCGAGTGACGGAAACGACCAGAGATCGAAGGTTCGCGAAGTGTTGCCTAGCAAATAAAAGAAAACCAGCCTTCGAGAGGAGTCAGTTTTATTCAGCCAGTAGACTGGAGATGTGGGTGTTCGTCGCCAACATCACTGAAGACGTCATCCTGGGACTCGACGCCATGCGGATCTTCGATGCAACGGTGGACGTCCGGCGCCGTATACTCCGTTTTGGTCAGGATAAAGTGTTCCTGAGAGACGTCGAAGACCAAACCATGGCCAGCAGACTCACCTTGGAGAATCATGTGACAATCCCGGCAGGCTGCGAGATGGTGGTGGCGGCAAGACTGGACGGAAAACCTAAGAGAAACGTGCTCCTCGATTCGCAAACAACTCCGATAGATGGGGTTTATGTTGCCAGATCCCTACTCCCGAATCAGAAGGTGGTACTGGTGAGGGTCCTGAATGTCACCAATCGGGACAAGGAGGTGCCTAGTGGAACTGTACTAGGTAACGTCGAGCCGGTGGTGTCTGTGACTTCTCTGGCAGATAACGAGGACTATCACCGACCACGTCCAGATCTAGACCCATCACTGAAAGAGCTGGCTCGAGAATTGCCGGCGAATTTAAGCAAAAGAGAAAGAAGACAAGTCCACGATCTACTGACAGAATTTCAGGACGTGTTCAGTCTGTCTGAAAATGACTACGGGAGAACGGAGAAAGTTCAGCACCGCATCGACACCGGAAATGCTCGCCCAATCAGACAACCTCCTCGACGCGTCCCTCTAGCTAAACAGAGGGAGATTGACAGCCAACTGGAGGGCATGAAAGCAAGACGGGTCATCGAGGAATCCGACAGCCCTTGGTCATCACCTGTGGTGCTGGTGAAGAAGAAGAATGGGGACCTGCGTTTCTGCGTGGACTACATAAGACTGAATGACGTCACCAAGAAGGACTGCTTTCCCCTTCCACGAATTGACGACACCTTGGACACCCTGGCCGGAGCAAAGTGGTTCTCGATGTTGGATCTCAAGTCAGGACACTGGCAGGTGGCGCTACATCCTGAGGACAAGGAGAAAACGGCATTCTCTACAGGCCAGGGACTATGGCAGTTCACCGTTATGCCGTTCGGCCTCTGCAACGCTCCAGCTACATTCCAGAGACTAATGGAGTCCGTAATGAGAGGCCTGACATACGACACCTGTTTGCTGTACTTTGATGACGTTATCGTGGTGGGCAAACCTTTCGGCGAACAGCTGTTGAACCTGAGGAAAGTGTTCGAGAGACTGCGACAAGCCAGACTGAAGTTGAACCCGAAGAAATGTCATCTATTCCAGAAGAAGGTCAGCTACCTGGGGCACGTAGTAGGGACCAACGGAGTGGCCACGGACCCGGAGAAGCTACAAGCTGTCAGAGGATGGCCGAGACCGAGGGACAAGCAGGAGTTGCGCCGCTTTCTCGGCCTCTGCACGTATTACAGAAGGTTCGTAGCTGGGTACGCCAACATCGCTAAACCTCTAACCCAGCTGACCGAGGAGAAACGACAATTCCAGTGGACGGACGAGGCGGAGTCGTCCTTCCAGTCGCTGAAAGAGGCGCTCTGCACTGCTCCTGTACTTGGATATCCCATCCCTGGAAGGAAGTTCACGCTCGACACGGACGCTAGCAACGTAGGCATCGGCGGAGTACTCTCTCAGGAACAGGACGGGCAAGAGAGGGTGACTGCCTACTTCAGCCGAACACTCCAAGGGTGAGAGAAACTACTGTGTGACGCGTAGAGAACTTCTGGCCATTGTGGAAGCCCTGAAGCATTTCCACAAATATTTGTATGGCCAGGAATTCCATCTGAGGACAGACCATTCTGCACTCACCTGGCTATTGGGCTTCAAGAATCTGGAGGGGCAGACCGCCCGTTGGGTTCAGCGACTGCAGGAGTACAACTTCACCTCCGAACACCGCCAAGGGAAGAAACATTCCAACGCGGATGCCTTATCAAGACGCCCCTGCACGGACGGCTGCAAACACTGTCTGAAAGTAGAAGAGCGAGATGGCGCCCACGCAGTCCGAGCAATTGCCGCCCAGCCGAGCCCAGGATGGGATAACGCCGCCATATGGAGGGTGCAGCTGGAGGACCCAAACATTGCGTAATGTGGAGTCCGGCCAGAGACCAGTATGGGCCGATATCGTCAACCGTAGCACCACTTACAAGAGCTACTGGGCCCAGTGGGAATCCTCCACTTTCAAGGACGGTATCCTGAAGAGGATTTGGGAGTCGGCCGATGGAAAGACCCGCATAGAACAACTCGTCCTGCCCAGGAGCAAGGTGAAGGAAGTGCTGGAGGAGACTCATGCTGGAGTGACTGGAGGCCACCTGGGAGCCAACAAGACGCTGGACAAGCTAAGGCAGAGGTTCTATTGGTTACATCAGAGAACCGACATGGAACAATGGTGCCGAAGATGCGACACCTGTGCAGCCAGTCGCGGACCAAGGACACGCAGCAGGGGAGCCATGCAGCAGTACAGCGTGGGAGCTCCCTTTGAGAGGATCGCCATCGACGTTGCTGGACCATTCCCGGTCACGGATCGCGGGAACCGCTACCTGCTAGTCGCCATGGATTACTTCACAAAATGGCTAGAGGTGTACGCGATTGCCAACCAAGAGGCTTCGACGGTGGCCGACGCGCTGCTTGACAACTTCATCTGCCGATTCGGGGTGCCCCGGGAATTGCACAGCGATCAGGGGCGCAACTTCGAATCCAACCTGATGGGAGAATTGCTCGAGCGTCTGGGAGTGCATAAAACCAGGACCACTCTCCTCCACCCACAGTACGACGGCATGGTGGAACGATACATCAAAACCGTGGAGGAGCACCTGCGGAAGGTGGTGTCCAACCATCAGCGAGACTGGGATGCCATAGTTCCACTGTTCCTCTTGGCCTACAGAGCTTCGGTCTACGATACAACAGGGATGACACCGGCAAACCTGGTCTTCGGGAGAGAGCTGCGCCTGCCCTGTGATCTGCTGTTTGGCACGCCACCCAGGCCGATCAGCCAGTAACTGACTATGTGGCAGAACTCACAGAGAAGTTGAATGGAGTCCACCAACTGGCCAGAGAGCACCTCAAGAACGCCAGCGACAGGATGAAAGTGCGCTACGACAGATTAGCCAACTCTGCAGGATTCCAGGAGGGCGACCTGGTGTGGCTGTATCGACCTACCAGGACCAAAGGAAAATTACCAAAGCTGCAGCATGCCTGGGATGGACCATACCGCGTGGTGACCCGGATCAACGACGTGGTGTACCGCATCCAGCGACAACTCCGAGGGAAGATGATGGTGGTGCATCTGGACCGATTAGCAGCCTACCAAGGGACTGCCCGGGACGAGCAGCCCTAAGGAGGGAGCAATGTGACAGCGACGTGAGATTCGAACTCACGACCAGCGTCCCGCAAGAGAGCAGATCGCGCGTGAGCCGACACGGGCTCCACGGAGCTCTGAGGGACGGCGCGCGGCGGAGAGAAGAGAGGGGAAAGGGCCTGCGCGGCGAGGGAGTTTGCGCGCGCATCTTCTGCTTGCCTAGAGAGGCCGAGAAGTCCGTCGAGGTGGAAAAATCGCGAATTCGAACTTTCTCGGTTACGTCGCTGTGGTTATAAATTACGGACGCGAAGGAACGACAGATTCATTCATTCATGATTAGTTCAGTCAGTCAGTAAGCCAGTCTTGTGTAGCAGTGAAGCCAGCTTCGAGACCAGAGCGCGACTTCAGTTGTGTCCGTAACTGTGGAGCCTGAAGCCCGGAATTCGAGTGCAGTGGTCCGCAGTTGGAGGACCTGAGTTTGAAGTTCAGGGGATCGTCTCTGAAGGTCTGTGGTTCGAGATTCTGTGAACGTGAGTGACTGAGCTAGAAGAACTGGCCAAGACAAACGAGCTGTGAACTGAGAACTGACCGTTCTGTGTTGTAAATAGTGCTTTGTAAATATTAGTTAAGATTAACAGTTCATTGTTGTTCGTAATAGTCCAAGTAAATTGCCATTGTCGTCAGTGGAGTGCAATAGGGAATACTGTGTTGAGTGCAAATCCTATTGTTGACGAGAGTGTTCAAGGTGAATTGTAGAAAGGAATTATTGTTGAGATAATAAAGTTACATTGTTGTTTAGTTTAAAAATTTACATTATTATTACTATTATTATTATTATTATTATTATTATTATTATTATTATTATTATTATTATTATTATTATCCATCGGAAATCGACACCGTGGAGTAACGGTCAGCGCATCTGGCTGCGAAACCAGGTGGCCCGGGTTCGAATCCCGGTAGGGACAAGTTACGTGGTTGAGGTTTTTTTCCGGGGTTTACCCTCAACCCAATACGAGCAAATGCTGGGTAACTTTCGGTGCTGGACCCCGGATTCATTTCACCTGCTTTATCATCTTCATTTCATTCAGACGCTAAATAACCTAGATGTTGATACAATGTCGTAAAATAACCCAAAAAAAATCCATCGGAATTGATGTAAGATTATTATAGAATATGATACATTATTTAGTTGAAAGGCATTTTGGTTGAAAAAATATAGGGCTAATTAAATAACACAATAATCTCCAACCAGGAGATTAACCGTGAAAGGAATGTGCTTACTATTGAGTCATCTATTGGAGCGAAGTAGATAGATAATATTACCGTTATAACGTCAGTTTAAAAAACATGCGCTCTCCTGCATATGTTGTTTCCTGTATGGAGGGATTAAAAGACCAGGAGATTAACTGTGACCTAATTTTGTAACTAGGGTAGTATAAATATGTTTGTATCAGTGTTATCGTTTGTGCTTTGGGAGTTAGCCAATGGAGATGCGTGTACCCACGTGTGTGACCTTATGACATCCTATGACATCAACATTCATTCACAGCATTACCTCGCTGCGTCTCATTCCACTGATACTTTCTCCTAGTTGGAGTACAGTACTTTAACTTTTAACTCCGAATCAGCGAAGTGGACAAACTACAACATAGCCTAAAAGTTTCAGTATTTTCCGATTTCTTTTAAGACTTCTTGTAACAATATCATTAGCACTTAAATAAAAGTCATGGTTACGGTATTCCACCACACGAAAAGACGCACATATTTCGGTTTTTCACCCCATCTTCACACCACAACTTCACTTTAGGAACTAACTGTTAAACCTATCAAGTAGAATGAAAATGTTCTTTAAAGATTCATTGCCTGGAGTACGGCACCGTTAAATTCTCTCTTTTGTGCTGAAATATGCGGAGTTGTTTGACATTCACTGTATGAAGTATCCTTAAAATTCTTATTTTATGTTCATACAGACCAAAAGCAATATTCTCAAGGGATAGGAAAGCTATTAACTGGCACGCAAAAATACTTTTTCAGTTTGAATGTATATAAATAAGAAAAAATCAAAAGGTTTAACTACATGCAAAATATTTTCACGACAAACTAGATATAATTTACTGTTACAATAAAGAAAATGAAAAAATATCGCCCAAATTAAGAATTTCGTAAAAATTCGTTAAATTCGGCATTGGAACATGGAGTCATTTCGCTGGCATTATCACCTTCATCTCATTCAGATACTATACAGGGTGATTCACGAGGATTTACCGTCTCTTACGGACCTTATTTCCGAAGACATTCTGAGCAAAAAATGTCATAATATATGAACATTTGTCCTAATCTCAATATTTTCAGACTTACATTAATTTGAAATTGTTTGTAAAATACTATTATTCTTGAGTTTTAAGGGTAAAAGAATATTATAGGTAAAGAATGAACTATTAACGAGTATCATTTCTTTAATTAGTTAGTATTCTGAAGCTAAAAATGTGTTGTGAATTCCATAGTTGCTTCATACAGATTTTTTTTTCGATTTTTAACTACAAAATTACATTTACTTACGCATTTATCACAATACTTGTTACAAATCACACCAATCTTGTAAATTCTTCAAGACTGTACATAAGGATTCATAATTAAACTGAAAAAAAAATCGAGTTTCTAAAGTCGTATGATTTGTAACAATTTTTGTGATAAGCGTGTAAGAATGGTGTCATTTTTGAGTTAAAAATTGAAAAACAAAATCTGTACAAAGCAATTGACAACACATTTTTAGCTTCAGAACACTAGCCAATTAAAGAAATGATACTTCTGAATAGTTCATTCTCTATTTGTAATATTATTTTACCCTTAAAACTAAAGGAAAAAAAAAACGATATTTTAAAACAACTTCAAATTACTGTAACCCTGAAACTATTGAGATTAGGACAAATGTTTATATGACATTTTTTGCTTAGAATCTCTTCGGAAATAAGCTCCGTAAGTGTCGGTAAATTCTCGTGAATCCTGTATATAACCATAGCAGTTGATAAAGCGTCGTAAAGTAACCAATAAATATTATATAATATGTGATGGCGATTTTAACAAGTAATTTAAAAAGTTCATACGTGAAACGTCGGTTATTTTCTTTCCACGTGTGTACGCATGCCCTGTTTTAATCTCGTGTTCGTGATTCTGGCTGTATGCGTTGACATGTTTTTTCCATTCTGTGGAAAAAAGCTTTTATTCGAAGCCACATTTGAAAGCCTGCAGTTCATGCATACAGTTTGTATACAGCAGCAATTTAATAGTCAGATCGTATCACATAGTGTTTCGCCACCACGAGCTCTGCTGCCGTAAAATTGGCAATGCAAAAGCATGTCAGTTTATTTTATTTTAAATTGCTACACTATGCCATCATGAACTCAGGAACAGCAAATCATTACAATTCCTACTTACTATTTTATTTTGGTTAGCTTAGATAGGAACTAGGCACGGATTAGATTGATTCTGAACACTTTAAGCGCATACATTAGTTCAGTGAAATCGGAACATATTTTAAATAGGCTAATTTGATCTCTAAATGTATCATGAATGAGAAAAGGAGTAAAACTGAGTATTCAAAAACATTTTTATATATTTTATACTCGAAAACTTTTAAAATTGTGTGCTGAAACACATGTAAAGTATTTGTTTTCACTCATTTAATGTGAAAAAATCAAGTAGGCTTATTTTATACTTCAGATTCTTAGCTATTCATAATTTTCTGATATCTATATACAATATATGAATTTCATTATAATTATAATTATAATTATTATTATTATTATTATTATTATTATTATTATTATTATTATTATTATTTTATTACTACTATTAGTACTATTACTATTATTACTCTTATTTCATACTACAGGGACATCAATTTTTTTTACTTCAATTTCTATTGTACCTGAATTTTTTAATGTACTTCACTCCCACCCCTTCTACTAGTGAAGTTCAACCGTCCTCCACACAGATCCAAGACCGCATATACAGTCATAGTAGCCTTACGGTCATAATAAACAGTACGTTCCAAAAATATGTTCGCGTTTCCCAGTGATGAAAGAGCTATCAATATTGCATCATTTTCCATTTTCCTACGTCGCATCCCAGTTTCCCCCACCTGCTTCTATTCGCCTCTCTGTAAATGCTAGTGGCTGGGCTGTCTTAGCTCTTTTCTGAAATCATTAATTTCTGATAGGAATTGGACATCTATGTAATATTATACCCATACAATTGATTAAAATAACTGAAAAAAGGGCCTCGTTAAGTAATTAACCTTCACGTGATTTCCTCCCTTTCTACGTCGCTGCAACGTAACCACTTGGACGGACAGTAGATAGCATGTCTGAGTAATTTTATCTTTTCGGATCGGGCAGAAGTGAAAATTGAATTTACAGTACGTAAGGACTCTTTTATGGAGTACGTACAGAATTATTTCAACATGACTTACTAGAACGAAGGACGAAACTGGCAGTTGGAATTACGTACCATAGTCTATAGTGCGATAATATGCACATTAGAACTGAAGCCTGTATCGAAATGAACGGTCACCATTTTCAAAAATGTGTTTAAATATCCATATTATGATTATTTTTCAATTTAACTTCATTCATTATATTGTACGCTAATGTGCTGTAGACAGTATAATATACACTGCATAATGAATACGTCCGAATGGATAGCTCAGTTCGTAAGTAAAAACACTTAGCCTATTCTTAATACTGTACTGTAGGCCTATTTTGATTAAACAAAAACCTAATGAACATTATTAAACTCAAAATCGCGATATTTCCTAGTTTACGTAAATGGATAAACTACTTTTCTTCTCTCCTATACCTAGTAAAGTGATTTGTTTGTATATTAGGTCAGTATCATCGAACGCCATTCGTGGAAGGCGGTAGCAAACGATGTTTCCGGTTCTTAATCGTTGATCAAAAGATATAGCCAGGTTAATATTAGAAATGTTAGTAAAAATAAAATGATATCCCTGCATTACATTATGATGATGCTGATGATGATGATGATGATGATGATTATTATTATCATCATCATTCCTATTACATACATACATACATACATACATACATACATACATACATGCATACATACAGTGTTCTGCCCATGGTCAAGGGCAATTCGAATTTCCTATGGTCGATAACCATTCGACTTCGTAGCTGAACGTCCGCTCCCTAATCATCGTAATCAAGGCTTAGTTTTAGTGTAGTCTACTGCTCCGTCGATTTAGTAGAATCCGTTTGAGTCTAAACAAAGCAGAAAACTGTACAGCGTGGTCTGTTGTGACGAGAATCCAAGCCCCCGCATACCAGTAAAGCATCATGTCACAAACACATTCACGTCTGAGAATTTATGAGAAACTAAACATTATTCAGCGCCTTGAAAACGGTGCAAATATTAAGGATATTGCTGGAGAGTTTAAGGTAATATTTGTTTCATTTCTTTTTTCTTCCTATCTTTCTTTTTTCTTTGTTTCTTTAGTTATTTACTTGTTTATTTATTTATATACTTACGTATTCATTCATTCATTCATTCATTAAATTAATTAATTAATTACTTGCTTATTTACTTAATTACTTAGGGTAGAGTCGGGTAGTATCGGACATTGGGTAATATCAGACAGTGCGTTTCTTTCATCTACCATCATATGGTAGTACCTGAATGACATGGTTACGTTTCTCTATGCGACATCACAGAAACGTAACCATGTAAATCAGGTACTATCATCGTGTGGTAGATGAAAGAAACTCACTGTCCGATATTACCCGATGTCCGATACTACCCGACTCTCCCCTACTTGCTTATTTGCTTACTTATTTACTTACTTGATTATTTACTTACTCATTTACTTGTTTATTTACTCACTTATTTACACATATATTTACTTATTTATTATATATATGTATATATACATATATATATATACATACATACATACATACATACATACATGAATTGAATGACCCGAATAAGGGCGGTATAAAATGGTGTTTTCAGATAAACGTGGTTTACATGTTAAGGTGCATACACACGTAATGAACGAACAGCGAACGAACGACAAACGAATGCATTCAGTAAACAAAGTGTTTAGTTTGGATCTGATATATCTCTTTATAATGCAATCAGCATCTCGGGATCCACCAGTTCCGGTCGACCTCGGTAGCGTAGTTGGTATAGCGCTGGCCGTCTCTGCTCGAGGTTGTGGGTTCGATCCCGGCCGAGGTCGATGGCATTTAAGTGTGTTTAAATGCGACAGGCTCATGTCAGTAGATTTACTGGCATGTAAAAGAACTGCTGCGGGACAAAATTCCGGCACACTGGCGACGCTGATATAACCTCTGCAGCTGCGAGCGTTGTTAAATAAACCATACTTCAGATTTTAGATTTCCACCAGTTCCACGGAGGGAACTCTACTCGTTTTCGTTCTTTCGTCAGAATCTTGAAGAATAAACTCCTCTTAGTTCGAATTCTAAAGGGGAATTTGAAAGAAATTCGTAACACTTTACCTGAACTTTTTCCATATTTTAACCATATCTGGACAGAAAAAATTAGGTTACCAATGGAAGAAAACACTTCAACTTTCTTTAACACACTTGACTCGAGGGACCGATTTAACCAAACTTATTTAACTTTAAAATCTTTTTAATTGACACTTAAAGGGACAATTTATTCATCAACACAAATTAGGCTTTAAGCTCTCATTAAGCTGCATAACTTAATTAATCAATATTTGGTCATCTAAATAATTAATCCTGCATTAACGAAAACTTTCATTATGACGAGGACAAAGATGGACTTCGTATTTGAAAATTATTTCTTACCAAGATAGGCGAGGATAATTTCCGAAAGAGATTATTTTAATACAATGGACGAAAAAGATTTGCAAATGCGGTTTAAGCTAAGCAAGACATAAGCATTGTATATTTTGAATAGTACAGAAGAGGTGCGCTAAACTGGAGAATATGCTACGGCACCTTTGAATCGTGCCGTTACAGTTACGGCCAAATTTAACTAAATACACAATGCCGCCAACATAAAGACATGACGTTGGTCTGTGGCGTCGTTAGAAGGAGAAATTTGCTTTGTTTTTTTTTTTTTTTTTTTTCCCCCTCTCTACCTCCTTCGTTCTGAACATTACTGAGATATAGCAGCACTGTTAGCGACAAGATGTATTTGCGTAAATATTGCGAGTAGATTATGTCTCTTAGACGAGGGGTTCGCGACAGGAACAGTTTTGCTGTGGTGCGGACCTCATGCAGTGACAGTGTGATCCTTACTTGAATTTATTTTCTTGTGTACCGTACATTCCAGATCAAATCAAGAAGATCCGTTCTTGCTCCAGTTACACATCTTGCATGTATGAAGGTTAGGTTTGGTTAGATTAGGTTTTTATTAACCAACTCCCGCATGCGTAGACAGCCAAGATGATTCTGTCGGCCATGGGCCTTATGATAGTTTTTGTTTCGTAATATTCATAAACAATAATATGACGAATAAAGATTTTCTTCGTAAAATACAAGATAGTTTCTCTAGACCACAAATAAAACGGCAACGCGGTCATAATTACGTACTTAACGCTTTGGCGAACATTACCGGAAATTTACTTTCCTTCGTTTGAATGATATTCCCTGAAACACAACTTTTTCCCCTTTATTTCGTTGTGATAACCTACTTTACGAGCTTACTACATCTGCATTTTCTTTTGGTGCATTGAAAACACCGCCATTGTACTGTATAGACCTTGCACTTAACTAATGGAGTGAATTATTTAAGAATATAGTCGCGAATTTTACTACCACCATTTCGATTGTGTTTTGTTTGACACGGCTCGGTACGGCCCGGTAAAGGCTGGTTTACAATAAACCGAGAACGGAAATAATGTTACAATAAATGTATCTAATCATAATAGTTAATTGTGAATGCTCATATTTAAATTAAATTTATTTTAACAATATTTCCGTCCTCGTTCTCGTTCCCGTTTCCGTTCCCAGTTTATTGTGGACCAGTCTTAACTAGCGGCCAGCGAGCAACGTCGACTACCGACGTTGGTGTACCGTGCGTATTATTCAGTTGTTCCCAGAAGGCGATTTAGAATTTCCAACTGATAGTTAAATGCTTCATAATGTTATTTAAATGATACATTTATTGAAGGAACGTTTAATCGATCTTCGGTTGCCAAAAATACGGCAACTAAAGCAGTATGAATAACATATTTATAATGTAGGCCTAATATTACATTTGAAGCATTAAAAGCATTTTGCTTGTTGCATGATATTTCCTTACATCTACTTTCAAATTATCCCGTTTTGTCTTCAATATTGCTGAAGACACTGGGATGAGGTTTTCTTGCATTGAAATCTCTTTCTACTTATTTCCAACCATTCTTCTTTTCTTCTGAAGTCTACTCATCCTTCTTTTTGTTTTCGATGATTTTAATATGTTTTGAGGTTACCTCTGTTTATGACGACATTTTATTGTCGTAATATAACAAATGAACTCATTAACAATGCACATGGCTTTCGAAATTACGATTTTACTATGATTCTGAAGGCCGCGACGGCTTAATTGAGTATGAAATTAATTGACTTTATTTTAAATGCGTATTAGTTTGGTGAAATTCAAACGAATTAAATAGGATTCAGCTTCGTTTTTAAATTAAATTACAATTAATTAATCGCGGATTAGTAATATGTTGGTGAAATCGGCCCTTAGTATATACAAATGTGAAGATTTAAAAAAAATTATTCTCCTCCAAGTTATTGATTGGTGGATAAGAGAGAGAGGCACTGATGAACCTGTAAACAATAGCGTTGACATTCCGTCCTTTGCTTCCATTTACGGTCAGTTAGTACAAAATCAGATTATTTTATTAATATTAGCAACATCTTGTTAGCAACTTTTAACACTGTATCACTTTGGAAAACTTATTATATGTCTTTCACGTGTTAAATTTTATGTTACCTTGTTAACATGTTTCGGCCTGCTATTGGTCATCATCAGAAGGCGCGAAGACCAGCAACAACCAGTTCTGATGATGGCTAATATTAGGCCGAAACATGTTAACAAGCTAACATAAAATTTAACACGTGAAAAACATGATATATTTATTTGTTTCACTTCCTGTCACTATGAAGTTTAAGAACAGAATTTGAAAACTTGGAATCATTAATAGTCGAGATTTCCATGAAATTATTTCGGACTTTGCCTAGAATTCTAGGTTAGATACTATTTTCGTTAAAATCAGTGAAGTCTGGCTTCGAATTACACAAATGAAAACTTCGAAAATTCGAATTAATTGTGAATTTTTAACATTATTGTAAATATAAATTTGAAAGGGAATAAACACAAATTCGAGACTTGGAGACCTTTGGTCCTTGGAGTCATGACGCTAAAGTTTTGGTATCTCAAATCGGCCAAATTTTGATCTCCATTACCGGTGGTCGTCGTTGCACTACTTATTTGCGTCAAAGTTTAAGTATTGCACTTCAACGTGGAAATGCAATGAGCGTTTTGGGTACCCTTCCCGAGTTCAGCCCTTTGGATGAACTTTTCTCTTGTAAAATGTATTTAGTATAAATAGATATTTTTAGAAGTAATTAATTTTTTCATTACTTATTCGAATTGACTAATGTCTTATTAATCAATCTCTACTGTAGTAGTGTCGATACAGCCATTATTTCGCTGTGTTTATTCTTGCTTTTTATACAATTTTATTTTTATTTTCTCGCATACAGTTTTAAAATCATGAACTCTTGTATATAAAACTCATTAAATTGCTAAAACATTTATGACATTCCTGATATTTGAAAGAAGAAGCTCGTTTAATGTATTATTTACTAGTATTACGAATTTCTACACGATTGATCTTCCCATTCTGAAAGTTATAATTTATTTATTTCCACAGCAGGTATTTACCTCAGATATTTTGCTCAGTTTCGTATGTATTAATGAAGTAAAATATAGCGAATGTGTCACAAAGCACTGCGGTTAGCGATGGAAGAAATAAATTAAATACCGATGTATTGATATTGCAAGATATTGCAAACCTAATTTCGATAATCGATATATATTGCAGAAAATATATCTATATATCGAACGATTATCGATATATCGCTATTTCATAAGTGAATTGCATTTTCAGGTGTACATTTACTGTATTACAACAAAATTGTTTAAATTTTAATATCTCTTTTTACCATTGAAATTAACATCATAACAGTCAAAAGCAAAAATGTAAAATTGTAAGAATAAACAATACATTTTCAACACCATATGATGTAGGTCATAACCTAAATCAAAATTATGGTGGAGGTAGATATAGTGGGAAAGAATTAAGTGAACTCTACATGATTGAGTGATATTGGAACAGGATTCAATTATTCTAATTTTGTATAGGATTCAATCCAGGAAACAGATATAATGCTCTTTTCTACCTAACAACGTAATCTTTTTGAAGTTTAAGGAAACAGAACGTGCAATTATTTTTAAATGTAAGTAAACCGTACATAGAATGTTACAAGTTTTAACAAACTTCACAGTTGATTTGATACAATCCTTCCATAGTAGGTTTCCATTGGAAGTTATTGTTACACTCCAACATTCCAAACAACAATTATGATAATGATAGGGATAGAATTGTTATGCACTAAAAAGACATAATAAGATATCAGAATGTCAGTACTAGGTTGTGCATAGAAATCATAGCCGCAAATAAATGTCACATCGTTATTAAATCTTTGTTTCTCTTTCCATTCCAAAGTATAGAAATAAAAATTTTGACACCCGTTTTGAGGTCAGACGGTTCCCTTTCCGGGTGGGAGTTGCTCCTGTCTTGGAGAACATAAATAGAAATATTAAAACAGTAGTAGACAAACCTCCCGTCTGTCTCACTTTCGCATAGGCTAAATTTTGAATTTGGTGCTCCATATTAAACAGTTTGAATTCGAATTCCAGTCCAGCCAATTAGAACAAGGTATTGAGTGCGGTTGCACAATTATGTAACTGTCCACCTTCATTAGCGTCATCTCTCGGGAATTATCGGAGTTGTCTAGTGTGGATTTTGTTGTTGATAATAGTAATAATTCCACACAAAAAAAAACGTTAAATTTATGAAAAAACCGATATATTATACGATATATTGAATCAAAATTTCGATACCAATATATCGCTATATCGAAACGAAAATATCGGTATTTCGTAAAAATCGATATATCGTTCCCATCTATAACTGCGGTCTTCTGGAAGCTGCTGAAATACAGGAACATCATTTTATTTTTACTAACATTTTTAATATTAACCTGTCTATACGTTTAGAGAACCGGAAACACCGCTTGCTTCCCCCTCCAAGATTGGAGTTCGATGATACTGGCGTAAAACACAAATCACTCTACTAGGTATAGGAAGGAAGAAAAGTAGTTCATCCATTTACGTAAACTAGGAAATATCGCGATTTTGAGTTTGATAATTTTCATTAGGTTTTTCTTTAATCAAAGTACAGTACTGTATTAAGAATAAGTGTTTTTACTCAAGAAGTGAGTTATCCATGCGAACGTATTCATTATGCAGTGTATATTATACTGTCTACAGCACATTAGCGTACAATATAGAGAAAGAAGTTGAATTGAAAAATAATCATAATATGAATATTTAAACACAATTTTGAAAATGGTGGCCGTTCATTTCGATACAGGCTTCATTTCTTTTGTGCATATTATCGCACTATAGACTATTGCATCTAATTCCAATTGCCAGTTTCGTCCTTCGTACTAGTAACTCATGTTGAAATAATTCTGTACCTACTCTAAGTACTGTACATTCAATCTTCACTTCTGCCCGACCCGAAAATATAAAATTACTCAGACATGCTATCTACTGTCCGTCCAAGTGGTTATGCCGCAGGATTGTAGAAAGGGAGGAAACCACGTGACAGTTAATTACTTAACGAGGCCCTTTTATTTAAGTTAAATTAAACAGCTGTATAATATTACGTAAACGTCCAATTCCTAACAGAAATTAATGTTTTCAGAAAAGAGCTAAGACTGCCCAGCTTTTACAGAGGGGCGAGCAGAAGCAGGTAGGGGAAATCGGGATGCGACGTAGGCAAACGGACAGTACCTGTGCGAAAATATGATTCAATATTGAAAGCTCTTTCGTCACTGGAAAACGCAAACATATTTCTATACTCAGTAACTCAGTAGTGCTTACTATCTGCGGTCTTGGTTCTGTGTGGAGTTGGAACTTCATTAGTAGAAGGGGTGGGAGTGAAGTACATTCAAAAACTCAGGTACAATAAAAATTGAAGTAAAAATAAAATGATGTCCCTGTATAAACTTGTAACGAAAATATGTAGGTACACAAGCCAGATGACAGTATACAGAAAGCAACACAAGTTGCGAGAAATAGAGACGAACAGTGGGGAACTACTGTAGTTGAGTATGCCAACAAATTGCGAAGTGGGGGAGAGGGGGCTCTAATGCTATAGATTCTGGCAACAATAGTGAATAACTCATTTAAATCCTGCGTTTTAGACTCACTGCAATGCTCAAGAACGAGAATCGATTTAAACTTACATGCGAGTGTTCTCGAGACATCGCCAATGAAATAACTTACTGCTGCACTCATCGCTTGTATGCAGCAATAGACGAGGAAAGAGAACTTTCAAACGGAAACCTTCCTTACAATACTAACAACGGCATAGCTAAATACATTGTACGAAGTGTTATTGAATTTAATTTAATTTTGTGAGTGGGGCACTACGATCCAGCACTGCGACCTTTCAAGATCTATTGCGCTAACCCTCAAGCTAGGCGCATTCCCAAACCCACACCGGCTGACTACACTAAAGTTCGCTGCGTACCCAGGTTTCGAGCAGGCAACTTCACTCGTTCCTAGACCAGCCCCCTCCGTACATCCCCACCTGGCGTCCAGGAAGTGCTATGGAATGATAATGGATTGAAGATATGGTGTCCGTAGTCCAGGCGGATTTAAAAAAAATTAGAAACGTCCTCTTTTTCGTAACTTGTATACCTGATATTTTTAAATTACCTGATTTGACGCTTTTTTCAAGTAATTTGCCTGTAAGTAGTAGCAGCATCGACTGAATATACTCTTTGCCAACGATCATAACTCTCTTTGCTCCTTCTTGTTATGGTCATTGCTCAGAGGTAGCTAGTAAATCGAGAAATCGAGGTGCGAATGTAAATCTAATTAGATATTTTCTGTCCTTTTTAATAATTAACTTATAATTACTTTGACTTTCATATGTTGCTTCGTAACTGTAACATCATTATTATTTTTTAATAAAATAGGTAGTAACATACTTTTAAGTATATATACTCCTTAAGGCCCTTAACACACTATACCGAGAACTATATACTATAGGGTAAACATTGGTAATTTCGTGATAATTTCATGAAAATTAATTTAAAATGCAAATGTGTAAATATACCCTTATTCCGATTTTTTCATCTAAAAGACAATACTTTGCTGTACAAATCTGGAGACATAAAAGATTGGACACGTTCTTGAACAAGTGCCAAAAACCACTTTTACAACTTAAGCTAAAAGGTTGGTTATTTCGTGATATTACATTGATAATTTGGTGAGAGGTAGAAGAATTGTGGAAAAATTCATTAAAGTCACATTAAATTCTCATTTATTGTTACAAGACTTCAAACATAGTAATTCCGTCTAATATTCATAGCAAGGAAACATAGAAATACATATCAACACATAATAAGAATGAAATCAAAGTAAAAGTTGAAATTAAAAAGGGATCTTCTTTGCCCTGAAAGGGTGAACACTTTTATTACGGACTTTACTATAGCCTATATTACTAGGGTAACTCCAGAAGTCTGAGTCACTCTTTGGCAGCGTGCACAAGAGAGTAATCTTCTAACCTCGTTCCGCGAAGGGATCCTTCAGTTTACCAAAGAGATGGTAATCGTACGGTGCCAGTTCAGGACTGTAAGGCGGATGTTTCAGTGTTGTCTATCCGAATTTTCTGATCTGGTCTGTGGTCTTGTGACTGACATATGGCTGTGCGTTGTCGTGCAATAGCAGAACATCCTGCTTCTCCCGATGTCGTCGAACACGACTCAGTCGAGCTTGAAGTTTCTAGAGAGTTGCCACATACTCGTCAGAATTAATGGTGGTTCCGTGTGACATGATGTCCACAAGCAAGAGTCCTTCTGAATCGAAAAACACAGTAGCCATAACTTTTCCTGCCGAAGGTGCACTTTTGAATTTCTATTTCTTTGGTGAATTTGCATGATGCCACTCCATTGTCTGCCTCTGTCTCCGGTCCAAAATGGTGGAGCCATGTTTCATCTTCTGTCACAATTCTTGCAAGTAAGTCATCTAGTACTTATCATTGGCACTTAGCACGATAACAAACCAAACAGAAGCTACACTGAACCCATTGCGTCCTCCTTTTCTTTTTTGTTATCACATCTTATCTTTAGATTTCTAAAATTAGTATTGTAATACAATTTTTAAAATAGTATAAAATGTAACGCTTAATGTTCAACAAAATTTCGCCTCAAACAGCTAAGATTTCTATCAGTAAAGCTAAGCCTATATGGCGACTACAGTTGTATCTATAATTCCAAAAACATTTCCTAAAATTTCATTAAGATATAGTAAATCATTGTACCAAATATCATATGCTTACCTTTAGTAATAAGCCTGTAATGTAATTACAAACATCCACAAAATTTGTACGCCTGAGAAGTCGACGCTAACTTGCTCTCTCCAAACATAAAAGCTCACTGAAGCAACTACAATAGCCACACAAAGCGTAGCTGTATGTTTCTGGAAACCGGACAACATACGCAATCCCTTGGCGGAAATTTGAATCTCGTAACACCATTGGTTAGTTCAGGAAAGAGCAAAGAAATATTATCACGAAATAACCACTGCCACGAAATTACCAATGTTTACCCTATAAAGTCTTTGGCTTTGATATGCGCTGATAGAAATAAAGTTACATAAATTTGGACTTCTGACTTTCTATTAATTGTTCAATTTCATTCAGGCAATATAAATTTTATAGGCTACAATTAGGTTAGGTTACGTTGGCTATATGGTGGGGTAGCTATGTTTTAAAAATACCGCTAGCCGACCGAAGTCAGATATGCCTTATTTCAACCGTAACTCCGTGCTAAAGGAAAGCATTTTCCATAGCTCGACAAACGCATTACATATTTCCGCTGTAGCGTGTTACGGGCTTAAATATGTACTGTAAATTTAATATTTTGTAATAAAATAGATATTGACGTAATTTAAAGTATAATATAGACCTAAGCATAAATTTAAGTACACATTTTCTGTCCTGTTCTTTTTGAAAAATGTCCTCGTTTCTGAAGCTTTGTGTCCTCTTTTTTATCGATGACAATCTGGTCACCCTAAATGAAGAGAGTGACGGAATTATGTAGATGTCTAATATGGGAAAACGGAATAACTTCGAAAAAACTCAAGTGAGACTTTGTCCGCACAAGTGTCACTATTGATTTTTCAATGAAAAATCCCAGAGCTAACCGGGACTTGAAGCGAGACAGGCTGAAGGTCTGACCACTCAGCCGTCGCAAGGACGAAGTATTCTTACAAGTACACTTCAAACTGAATGTTTTACATATCATCATCATTGTAATTATCAACTAGAAGAATTTGTCTAGCTAGTTTCTTTAATCTCGAAAGGGATATATTATTTAAATTGCTCCCTCTGTCAAAACGGGTCTTTGTTTGGATTTCACACTTTTAGTTTTGAACTCACAAAAGATTTAGATTATCTTCTATAATACGAGTGCTGATAGTTTATCGATAATTTAATTGAGCTTAACGAATGTATGTTGTTATGATATTTTTTTCGAGACCAAAGGTCGAGAAAAATTATCTTATGACAACATACATGCGTTTAGGAGCTCAATTAAATTATCACAGAGAAAATATCAAGGACGAATTGTATGCAGTGAGATCATTCCGATGCGAGAAAGAAGTCATTTGATTGGAATTTTTATAATAAAATCATGATGTTCATGCTAATGGCAGTGACTTACCTCTTTCATCTTCGCAAAACACACAAATTTTATTGCCTTTACTGCAAGGAGAACAACGCGAATATCTAAAATTTAATGTATTAAAAACAGCTAACATTTCAGGTTAATAATAATAATAATAATAATAATAATAATAATAATAATAATAATAATAACATGAAAGACACTTTTTCAGCTTTCCCAATAACGGGACTACCTCATTGGACAAAGCATAACAAACACACAGAGCGAAAACAAAACAGACCACAAAAGAGAAATGTAGGGGACGAACAAAAAAGGGAAATTAAAGACAGGAAAGATAACAGCGTACATATAATAGGCCTAAACATAATAAACAAACAGATTAGACGTTCAAATAAAGGATCTTCCTTTTTAGGAAACAAAGTACAGGTGGTATTTTAAAATGGCAAGTGATCCTCTGATAGCAGTAAGGGAAACATCACGAATGAAGTCGTTGTTCAACTGGAACTTCTCGCAGAAACTGACAAAGAGGCGAGGTATTGTGCCCCAACATAATTAATCGCCGTTAATCAATAGCGGAATGTATGTTTTCTCTACCGTAATTGAATGAACCAGAGATGGTAGGAATAAAACAAATTGTATTATAGAAGAAAACTAAACATTTGAGGTTATGTGGTTATACACATATGTTTTTTAAGTTTATAGGCCTAATAATTTTATTAATTCTTTTTCCACCAGCTCTTACTTGTAATAACTAATAATTAATGGTACAATTGTTATAATATTAATAACTGTTCCATGTTGAGCGTTAGATGTTAGCGTTTCATTGCTGTTCCATGTTGAGCGTTAGATGTTAGCGTTTCATTGCTGATATTTTTTTGGAGTGAATATGCATGAGTACAGGCTTACTATAGAAGCAGAGTTGATGGTAAAATAAAATGAACATAGGATAAAAAAAATGAACATAAGAGAAAAAAAAATTTCGGTTATTAATTTTAGAGCACCATATTATGTACTATCAGTATAATCAGATTATCATAGGTCAATTGAGTGTCAATGAGCTGGTTGATTGGCTGTATGACGTTCGCTTGAAATTATATTTCGAATTACATTCACAATTGCATGCCCGTGGATACCGTCTCTAGATACTCTATACGGTTTTGAGATATAGACACAGTCTAGTATATAGTCACGAAGCTCAATACGTAGGAAATATGCATCCATAGATAGTTGCTAGCCACTAGGATCGCTACTATCGCCTCATCACAGACAATGCGAAATAGTACCAGCACAGTCTATTGTTCCTAGTACCCTCAACAACTCAAGCTTCGTGACTGTATATAGTAAACTGTGATATAGGTGTGTTGCTTAAAAAAAGGAAGCTTAATTGGTCCTGTCACAAAACAAAATAAAACATTATTATTGTGTATAAATTTTATTTCATATGCTGAGAAATCGTCTCGCGCCGTGGCGTCGTTGTCTGAAAACCATTCACAATGAAAACAACATTAACGCAAGGACACAAACATTACAGTAACAGTGGCAGTTTCGTCATCAATCACAATGGAAACTTGACGTTATCATAAGGCAGGCATGTTAAGCGCGGGTATTTCTAACCTTTAAACGAGGTGTAACAGTGACGTAGACTTTCTTTTAAGGGCAAGGCGTATGCATGCATGCGATTCTGTAAACGGAAGGCCTCTAGACTCCTTGCCAGAATGTATATTCCGGGTCAGCTTACTTCATATCCTAAGAGTGAAACGTAACTATTTCCCCCCCATTACTACATATGCTAGTGGATTTTGGTGATTTTATAGTTTGTAGGTTGAATTTTCTTTTGCCAACTTCGTTTCGAATTTCGATACCGATAAATATTTGTTGGTACTGGAGTTCCATGAAATTAAAATTGTATTAGATTTCTGAGCCTGTTACTGGAATCTAGTGAAATTTAACAAACTAATAATTAATCAATATCAGTATTAATATTAATACATAATAGTTATTTTATGTGTTGCATTGTGGTTATAATTGAAGACTATAGTCGGGTAAGTTTTCGAAGTTAGTGCTAATAATTTCATGTGGTCAAACAAAGTACATTTTTACGTTATATCTCGTGAGTCAATTGTTTCGTCAAACCAGTGAATTTCGTATTGCCAGACAAAATACTTGGCATGTTGATTGATCCCTTTTCCGTATAGTTTGCCTTCGAAAATATGTTACAAATTATTGAATTATTTAGAATAACCTTCCAACATAAAGTACTGTAAATAAATAAATCATTTGGTACGTAGGTCGTAGGTTCGTGTGATATCAGGTAACACAGACACTGCTGTTTAGAGACTGTTCTTATGTGACCCTCACTATACTGTGTGCGCGCCAGCTCTTAAACCGTGAGGTATGAGGAAGTGGGGAAAGGGGGCATATGACTCAGCCAGACCAACTAAGGAGTGTGCATGAATGTTCCCTCCGTAGTACAAACATTAACTCTCTCGCTTATCGGTTTCACGGCGGGCCGCATTCCTGCCGCGTTATATATATTTAGTCTATACTCTTTTCGCTGTAAGAAAAATCCTAATGTAAACACAAGCACGTTGCTGTCATACCCGTGATTGGCTCACAGTCGAAACACTCACACGACGCAGGAGAATATAGTCCGTATTTGGAAACTATCATCTTGTATTATTTGAAAATAAAAAATTGAATTATAATTGTTAAATACAATGAAACATATAACTTCGCTCATATGTAAAACGATATGTAAAAGAAAAGCTACTTTTATATTTTGTTATGTACTATGAACGCGGATGAATACAAACAGTAATGCCAAGGTAGTCTGTTCTTGTAACAAGCTGGCGTCGTAGTTGTTCACGTGGTACTGAAGAATGGCTTCTGCATCCTGGGCGTGTGTGGTTATTAATCATAGGATTAGAAACCCTCTCAAAAGCGGAGAAAAACAAATAGTCTTAAATTTATATAATAAGTTATGTGAGTTTTAATTAGAGTAATTATAAAGTAAATGTTTCCTAAGCAAACGAATGCATAGTAGTGAGGTTAGGTCTACTTGACAAGTAACGGGAAATGTTTAACATGAAACAGAATGTACAACAGTAGGCGGGAACACGTACTGAGAATCTATGGCGCCAAACAGCGGCCAATGAAGCCTCACTTCAGTCACGTGCTATTGTTTACATTAGGATTTTTCTTACAGCGAAAAGATTATAGTATAGTACAGTCTTACGTCATCACCCGCTTATCGCTTCGACGCTGCATTCCTGCCACAGTTTAAGAGCTGGCGCGCAGACAGTAGATACAATATGACCTCTCTTGACATCCCTGCCATAAGGCCATGAAATAAATTAGTATATCCATAAACAGATGACTGCAAACATCCAACAATCATTGATGTTACCCCAAATGAAGAGCTTGGAGTTTGTCACGTTTTCATTAATTACAAAATTAATTACAAAAATTACAAAATTATGTTAAATAACCTGACAGTAACTTTGATGTTCATGTCGCGTTTGCGTTTACTTTTCATTGTGAATGGCTCTTAAGGCATCATGCCTAGTACTCGCGTCACGGAATGCGCGCTGGTTCGAATCTTCATGGGGGAAGAAATTTTCTCATGAAATTTTGACCTGCGTATGAGCCGGTGCCCACCCAGCATCGTGATGCTTATGGAGAGCTACGTTAGATAGAAAAATCCGGTTACGACAGCCAGCTAAAACGGCTGGGGGGGATCATCGTCACATGACACCTCCGTTCTGGTTGGATGATCGTTCACATCTGCGGAAGCATGTAGATACGAGGATAGCAGTCGACTAGTCGGTCTTGGCTTTTAACGGGCTGCTGTGTCACGGATTAATTTTTTATGTTCTGGAATTGGTTTTGATACTCAAATCCCCATTGACACCAACTCCACACTTTTATCAATCAGTTTATTCTATGTATAACAAAAATTATAAAAATTTTTCTATTTTTTAAAATGAATTGTCATTGCATACATAGAATTGAAATGAAAATGTCACTAAAAATTATTGTTTCACATGCATTATTCCAGAAAAAAATTGGTTTAGGAACATAAATATGCAACCAATTGTTTATGAGAAATAGCTGTTCATACAGAAAAAAAGAGAGTCCAAACTCACGTTTTCACTATCAGCGATGTTGGAAACGTAAATTCTAGAAATCGATTTTTCGCGGCAACACAATATGTTCTATTTATTCAGTGCTTCGTATAATGAGGATGTAAAAGGCCTCTAATATTCCATATTCTATGTGTGTAGTTGTAATTGAAAGAAATGATGTTTTTGCAAACTTTAGTTTCTGATTTTTTTCTTCGAGCCTTCGAAATGATTACCGGCATATCAATAATTGATTCTAGTTCACGTCAACACTTTGTTTAAAAACTTAAAATTATGTAGTCGACACATTAAAAGTGTTAAAAATTTATTTAAAAAGGTTATGTACCTTGTCCAAGTTACATAATCTTTTTTAATAAATTTTAACACTTTTAACGTATCGAATAAACAATTTTAAGTTTTTATCGGTATTACTTTTTTTTTAAATTCAGTTTATTGGACCAATGTAATTATCAAGAATCGAACTTATATTCACATGAACTTTTTCTGGTGCCCAAAATTATCTAAAGAATAATCTCTATAAGCTCCTATAAAAAATCCAGAAATCATTAGGCTATGTAAAATTGTGGAAACACCATAACATAAATAAATTATAAAGGTGATGTACAGTGTTTTCAATGCTTAATACAAATTGGGGTGAAAAATAATCAAACTATTATTGATTAGACTGTGAACATTGTTACTTACCGTTGGCTCAGTTTTCAACACATCGATGATTTTACCCCAGTTTTCTTCATCGTAGTTGACGCGGTAGTAACCTTTCTGATGACTGTTGATTTTAAACCATGCAACGTCATTTGGAATGTGAAGAGCGGCTGTAAACAAACGAAAAGTAATATTACTTGGACGAGTATCTTTGAGTGAATAGCAGAATGATTGTCAACGTACACACTTTCAGCATGCATCAAATCTATAGAACAAATAATATGATGAAAAACAGTTGCCGAGTGTAAATACCATCAGTAATAATGATTGTTTTTAGAAAATATCCACAATTAAGTTTGTATCTACTTCACTTTACGTGATTCGGGTTCCGCATATTGCGCACAGATGGCAGGACTGTGACCCATTTTTTGTGTAGGTCTCGCAAGCAGAGAATACAGACGGAAGGAATGCGAATGAAACAATGCGATAAGGAAGAGAGGGTGACAGGAAAGGTCATGAGATAGTTTGAATGATATTCAAGAGTACAGTCAGAAGAGAAAAATGACATCGATAGAATCAGTCTTGCGTTATGATAGTTACATTACGACTTTAGTTTGTTCCATTGTATGTGAATACGTGTCTTGTATCACACGGTATTATTATTTCATTCGTAAACATATGTTGCGCCTTTAATTAGCTTCGAATTTTTCTCTTGCTACGTTCTTTATTTCCACAGCGATGTCTTCATTTGTTCATCTTCTTTGAAGAGACAGTACTTCCATCGGTCCGTACTTCTCGCCTCCTCGGCGTGCCTACATACGCACGTCAAAATAGACAAGAACGCCACCATTGCTTTTCGATAATCGTTCCTTGCGCGAGCTACATCTGTGCAGACTTATGTCGTGTACTAGAGTGAGTATGTATGTGTAAGTGTAGTGTATGGATTGAGTACGGATGGTGAAGAGGAAGGGAGAAGGGGAAACTCGGTGCCGGCACGTAGCCTACTCCTGTCGAATAGCACCAAGGGGGCTTCCAGGCTTAATGTCAACAGTGGCGTATCCCTTCTCTTCATATGCACTGCGGAGAGTTTTGGGATTTAACCTAGTCATATTGGTACCAATCTAGTAATTAAGTTGTGCACCGGCATCTCTCCTAGTCCCGAGGTAGAAATTTTACATGAAAATTTCTGACTCTGCCGGAGTTCGAACCCGGCCCGGCTAGTCTGGAGGTAGACACGCTACCACAGAGCTAACTCGGTGAACTATAGACAGTTAAGTTTAAGAGCTTCGCTGAAATAATTAAAGCAAAGGTGTCCCTACACAGGGTGGTTCAGGACCTCTGCAACAAAATCTGGGGATCAGTAGATCTCGCAATGAGGATCATTATTCGTAAAATAAACATGTTCTTCTATGACTCGTTTAAGAGCTAGTGGCATCGAAACAAAGATGAGTTTCAGTGGCATTAACAATTATGAAATGAATTACTTTTCAAGTATGTTTGCTGACAAGTTACAGGCGTTCAAAGTGTCTATCCTGAACCTGATTACATTCATTACACTGTCGTAGCAGTGGTTATCGGTCTGTGTCGAATTTCGTCAAAAGCAGCTAATACTCGCATAGTCGGTTCGTTTCTGGTGTTAGTTCGAATGGTGTATTACTTCACATGTCCCAAAAAATATGAAGGGCGTGAAGTCGGGTGATCACGCTGGCCACGCAACAGGTCCGGCTCTTCATATCCATTCCTCCCCGTAGATGTTGTTCAAATGTGTTCATACAACCAGATTGCAATGTGTTGGGACGTTACGTATGTTGAATCAATGACAGGAAACTTGTAACCTGCCCGCAAGGGTACTTACCGAAATAAATTATTAATTCAATTCATTAACTGTAGGCCTAAATGTCACTAAACTGGTCTTTTTTCGATGTTGCGTAGATCCTACACGAGGCATCGGAGAACATGGGTTGTTTTACGAAAAATGATCCTCATTGCGAGATCTATCGATCCCTAGAGTTCGTTGCAGAGATCCTGAATTATCCTGAATAACGCCATGAAGGTACTTGGGGGAGGGACATGTAGATAGAGCTCCATTCTTTTATCTCTGCATTAGAATGACAACTTATGGTCGGCACTACTCTCCAATCGCCTTTTACTCCCGGTATTCAATTTGAGGTTAGTGTAACCACTAATTAAAATTGTCACAACCTCTGATTAAGCATCGACTTCGGTTAGAGCTTAAACGGAAGGTTAATCACGGTAATCTCTAACTCGCCATATTCGAGTGGTTAAAGGAGATAATCAGTGATTATGGCATTCCAACTAATTTATATGGTTGAAACGCCGCCCTTTGTGATCGGGTTAAGCGAGTTACATGGTCTGCCTTACGGCCTGTATTAGATCACGATGGCTGTGGCACAGTCTATTGTTCCTAGTACTCACAGCGCTCCAAGCGGCTAGCAACTATCGCGAGATTTGCAAAAAATCACCCCAAGCTTCGTGACTATATAGTAGACTGTGCTTCAAACTAACTTTGGATGAATTTATGAACAATCGCCACTCATCTGGCTGGAATTGATGTCCAGGAGTCTGCATTACTGCACACACATTATTACAAAAAAAAACTTCATTTTTCTCTTTATAGAATTAGTCTTTGAAATCATAGTCGCGACTACGATAGATGCATCTTTGTGAAGTAGATTCCAGCTTTTGAGCCTGGAACTTGAAAGTTCATCTAATTGTTTAGACAAACTTAAATCCCGAGTAAGATCATTAAGATCTTGAGTTAAAAAATGAGGTTCTGATGAACAGCTTATTTCGAATTTCTTTTCTCGTCTCTTTCTTCTGCAGTATGAGTTGAGTCGAAGACGGCCTCGGAATTGCCAAAAAATCTGGACACCTTGGTACAGGATACTTTTCACTATGTAATATAGGCCTCATTACAGATATTATATTGGGATAGTTAACTGTATATATTGTTTTAGATGTGATTCCTCTAATGTTAGTTAAACAAAGATAGCAATCAGTTGAATGGTCTTTCTATTCTCTCCAAATCATAGGAATTGCAAATGGTATAATTTTTTCATCCTGTGAGAAGCTCATAGTTCTGCCAACCCAGTCTGAATAAAATGTCCACTTCTGACTAAAAATTCTCACTTCTTAGCCGATAACCTACAAAAATTATAACAAAGAAAGACTGATAGGCCTCTTTATAAGTATATTACACAAAAACTTTGATTATTCAGTTTCCTTGTGAAGAAAATCATGTTAGCCAATGTAATGAACGGGATAGGTAAAGGGATACGCATTCTATTCAATGAAAGAATGAGTAAACCATAAACACCAAAAGATCTACAATAAACAAAACTGTCACTGCCAATTCAGAGATCTCAATACCAAGTGCGTTTACGCCAGTTTATTCTTTTGTTGGAGAGACTTGAGTTGTTTATGGGCGGGACATGGAGCATCCATATGCATTGCATCCTAGATCATATTATGTACCCAGATTGCTCGGCGTTATAGGCTCTGACGGTAACAACTTTTGTCAGGTTTACTATGCTGACATCTAGTTAGTACATAAGGAGTCACGTCATAACTCCCATTTGAATTGCATTAACGACTGTACTGCCATCTCGTGTTCGTTTACGGCGGACGGTGGCGATCCTGGCTGTTGTTCTCTTCAAAGTGCAACCGATTTTAACATAGGAATGAGCAATCTACATGTGATCTGGGATTGCAGCCTAAAGAACCTTTTTATGCACCCATGTTGGAATGTGTTGCGTGCCAACTGTGCTACCCGCCTAAGTCGACTCCATTATCCGCCATACTACGCATTCTTCTAATTTATATACCATACCTGTGGTGGTGATTTTCCATTCCTAATAAATCTATATATCTATTCCCTTCAGGCAACCAAGAACTTGCATGCGTAACTATGAGTCGTCTAAAATTTGCCACTAATGCTATCTACCAATCTTTGAACAAACTTAGAGGAACATATATTGCGACGGACGGCAGCTCTGACGTCACAGAAACACAGGAGATGCCATAATTTTTCGAATCGAAGATAATAAAAGGCGAATTGAGGGTAGCGTTTGTTGAATAAGGTTAAAGAAACGGGAGAACCCCTAGGAAAACTCTCAAATATTGGCTTTGTTCGCCATAAAACTCCATCATCGTAGAGATTTGAACTCGGGTCCGAGGTCGTCGTAAACGAGCGCTCTACCAATGAGCTATCAAGGCGGCTAAGGGGATAAATAGGTCAAGTTCATAAATTTTCTCACTAACGATATGTAGGCCTAGGTACAGTAGAAGAGGCAAGACCTGTCCTATAAACTTATATGCCGTAGCTATATCACCAATGCCGTCGGAAGGGGAAAGAGAGGTTTTAGTCTGAGATTAACTTAGGTGTTGATAGATTCGTATAATATTAACCATAACAAAAAAAAAACTCATTTTCTGATAGCTCATTCTTTCCCCTCTGGCACAGCTCACATGCCAGGTCTCGCCTCCCCATCTGTATATGCGTTCAAGATGCATAAAGAATGGACGTATTGAGATCGAAAACCTTGGGACAAATGAAGCTCACATCTGTGTCCTATTTATTTTCCTTCATTCCAAATACTATCCTTTATTTTCGTGTCTGCTTTCTCCCTGAATATTCTCTATTAAAGGACGAATTAACTTATTTCATTAAATAGAGTATGTAGAATGTTTAAATAAGGCAGTAGAGCTAATGAACAGCTTTAATACTTTGGGTATACTATAAGCAGTAACATGAGCTGCTGCCAGAAGTCAAAAGGAGGATAGCAATGGTCAAGGGAGCTTTTAAAAGGAAAAGGAGCATCTCCTGCGGACCTCTGGAAAAATAATTAAGGAAGATATTAGTGAAGTGTTTTGTGTGGAATGTGGTATTGTATGGAGCAGAACATAGACATTACGATGAAATGAAGAGAAGAAATAGAAACATTTGAAATGTGAATATGAAGAAGAATGGAACGTATGAAGTGGACAGAGAGAATAAGAAATGAAGCTGTATTGGAAAGAGTGGTTGAAGAGAAAATGATGCTGAAACTGATAAGGAAGAAGAAAAGGAATTAGTTGAGTCACTGCTGAGAAGAAACTGCCTCCTGAAGGATGCACTGGAAGGAATGGTGAACGGTAGAAGAGTTCGGGGCAGAAGAAGATACCACACGATAGGCGACATTAAGATATATGTATGGATAATATGAGGAGACAAAGAGGAAAGCAGAAAATATGTAAGATTGGAGAATGCTGGGTTTGCAATGAAAAACTTGCTCTTGGGCAGAACACAATGAATGAATGTAGAATTTTGTCACGCATTGTGAAACAAACATACTAAACATACCGTAATGTACATCCATTTGTATCGTCATGGATGTGCAATTAGTGTTGAATGCCAGATTAGGATTAGATATCTGATTTGGATGTAGCAAATGCGAAGCAGGAAATGGAATCTACGATCTGGAATAAACGCATTTGCATTACGATTTGATTTTTAATTCAGGCCGAGAACATTCGAGTTTCAGTATGCGTTGTTGTAGGGTGAGGGCGTCAGCGATATTGATCAGCTTTTGCATGAGATATTCTGCCAGAGGCGTTTCCTAGTGGACGACAATTATCATTATGGAATTTTTCGTCCGTCACACGTGACACGTTGCCGTTCCTTATTTCTAGAGCATCTGATAAACACCTGAACTATACCGAAGCACGCATCACCATTACGTAAATCAGACATGGGGATTTCAGACTCCGCGTGTCAGACTGCTGTAGCTTCCACCACTCCTTTACTCTGCCAGTGTTTATAAAGAAACGACGTAAGTGAGTATACTGCTATAGAGTATTCCACCGTAAGAAAAAATCGTTGGTCTTACGGGTATTGGCTAGTACAGTACACTGTTGCCGTAAGATACCTCCGTTAGTAGAACGAGTGAAGTATAGTATCTCTAGCTCACTCTCTTCCTAATACGTGCATAGTTCTATCACAATCTAGTATATACAGTCACGAAACTCAATTGGTAGTAAATATGCATCCATAGATAGTTGCTAACCACCAGGATCGCTAATACCGCTCCATTACAGACAATGCGAAATAGTACCGGCACAGTCGATTGTTCCTAGCATCCTCACAACTCAACCTTCGTGACTGTATAATTGTACAGGGACATCATTTTATTTTTACTAACATTTTTAATATTAACCTGGTTATACCTTTCTATTAACGATTAAAACAGGAAACACCGTTTGCTACCCTTTCCACGACGGAGTTCGATGATACTGGCGTAAAATACAAATCACTTTACTAGGTATAGGAGGGAAGAAAAGTAGTTCATCCATTTATGTAAACTAGGAAATATCGCAATTTTGAGTTTGATAATTTTCATTAGGTTTTTGTTTAATCAAAATACAGTACTGTATTAACACTTAATGTTTTACACACGAATTGAGCTATCCATTCGGAAGTATTAATTATGCAATGTATATTGTACTATTACAGCACATTAGCGTACTATATAGAGAATGAAGTTAAATTGAAAAATAATTATAATATGGATATTTAAACACATTTTAGAAAATGGTGGCCGTTCATTTCGATACAGGCTTCAGTTCTTTTGTCCATATTATCGCACTATAGACTATTGTACCTAATTCCAATTACCAGTTTCGTTCTTCGTACGAGTAACTCATGTTGAAATAATACTGTACCTACTCTATAAAAGAGTACCTTACGTACTGTAAATTCAATCTTCACTTCTGCCCGATCCGAAAAGATAAAATCACTCGGAAATGCTATCTACTGTCCGTTCAAGTGGTTTTGTCGCAGGGTTGTAGAAAGGGGAGGGGGAAATCACGTGACAGTTAATTACTTAAGGAGGCCCTTTTATTCAAGTTATTTTAAACACTTGAATAATATTACGTAGACGTCCAATTCCTAACAGAAATTAATGTTTTCAGAAAAGAGCTAAGATAGCCCAGCTACTAGACTTTACAAAGGGGCGAACAGAAGCAGGTGGGGGAAACCGGGATGCGACATAGGGAAACGGACGACAGTACCCGTACGAAAATATGATTCAATATTGAAAGCTCTTTCGTCACTGGAAAACGCGAACATATTTCTGAAACGTACTATACTCAGTAACTCAGTACTGCTTACGAGCCCTCGGCTCTGTCGTGAACGGTTGGAAGTTTACTAGTAGAAGGGGTGGGAGTGAAGTACATTCCAAAACTCAGGTACAATAAAAATTGAAGTAAAAATAAAATGATGTCCCTGTATATACTAGACTGTGGTTCTATATAGCAAGTTTATCGCACAAGATAGGTACGTTGAGTCCGTTGAAATGATAAAAAAAAACCTATTAATGCCATAATGATGCCTGCAAAAACATACATTATATTTTATATAAATTATAGCTAGACTTCGGACATTTAGACCATTAACCAACATTTAGACATCTCAACTAGGCTTCATAATGATCGAAAGTAGGCATTAAAATAAGTTTTTCGGACCTAAAACGTTGCTGAAATTTCAAATAATAGTACCATAATAATAATAATAATAATAATAATAATAATAATTACATACATACATACGTGTTCTGCCCATGGGCAGGTTTTTCACTGCAAACCCAGCATTCTTCAATCCTTCCTATTTTCTGCCTTCCTCTTAGTCTCCGCATGTGATCAACATATCTTAATTACTGTAATGTCGTTTATCATATGATATCTTCTTCTGCCCCGAACTCTTCTCCCCTTCACCATTCCTTCTAGTGAATCTCTCAGTAGGGAATTTCTTCTCATCCAGTGACCCAATCAATTCCTTTTTCTCTTTCTGATCTGTTTCAAAATCATTCTTTCTTTACCCACTCTTTCCAACACAACTTCATTTCTTATTCTGTCTGTCCACTTCACAAGCTCCATTCTTCTCCATATCCACATTTCAAATGTTTCTATTCGTTTCTCTTCAGTTCGTCGTAATGTCCATGTTTCTGCTCTTTACGCCACACTCCACAAAAAAGCACTTCACTAGTCCCTTCCTTACTTCTTTTTCCAGACGTCCGCAGAAGATGCTCCTTTTTCTATTAAAAGCTTCCTTTGCCATTGCTATCATCCTTTTGATTTCCTGGCTACAGATCATGTTACTGCTTATAGTACACCCCAAGTATTTGAAACTGTTCACTTGCTGTACTGCCTCATTTAGAATTCCCAAGTTTACCTTCTTTATTTTTCTTGCGACAACCATGGTCTTCGTCTTGTGTGCATTTATCATTCCATACTGCTCACAGCTCCATATCATCAGCAAATCTTATGCACTTTATTCTTTTTCCTCCTACTTTTACCCCTCTCATGTAAAAAAAAAAAATAATAATAATAATAATAATAATAATAATAATAATAACTTACATATGGCTTTTAAGGAACCCCAGGTTCATTGCCGCTCTCACATAAGCCCACCATCGGTCCCTATCCTGTGCAAGATTAATCCAGTCTCTATCATCATATCCCACCTCCCTCAAATCCATTTTAATATTATCCTCCCATCTACGTCTCTGTCTCCCCAAAGGTCTTTTTTCCCTCCGGTCTCCCAACTAACACTCTATATGCATTTCTGGATTCGCCCATACGTGCTACATGCCTTGCCCATCTCAAAAGACTGGATTTAATGTTTCTAATTATGTCAGATGAAGAAAACAATGCGTGCAGTTATGGATTGTATAACTTTCTCCATTCTCCTGTAACTTCATCCCTCTTAGCCCCAAATATTTTTCTAAGAACCTTTTCTCAAACATCCTTAATCTCTGTTTTCTCTCAAAGTGAGAGTACAAGAGTTTCACAACCATACAGAACGACCGGTAATGTAACTGTTTTATAAATTCTAACTTTAAAATATTTTGACAGCAGACTAGATGACAAAAGCTTCTCAACCGAATAATAACAGGTATTTCCCATGTTTATGCTGCGTTTAATTTCCTCCCGAGTATCAGTGATATTTGTTACTGTTGCTCCAAGATATTTGAATTTTTCCACCTCTTCGAAGGATGTCTCCAATTTTCATATTCCCATTTCGTACAATATTCTGGTCACGAAACATAATCATATATTTTGTCTTTTCGGGATTTACTTCCAAACCTATTGCTTTACTTGCTTCAAGTAAAATTTTCGTGTTTTCTCTAATCGTTTGTGAATTTTCTCCTAACATATTCACGTCATCCTCATAGACAAGAAGTTGATATAACCCGTTCAATTCTAAACCCTCTCTGTTATCCTGAACTTTCCTAATGGAATATTCTAGAGCGAAGTTAAAAAGTAAAGGTGATAGTGCATCTCCTTGCTTTAGCCCGCTGTGAATTGGAAAAGCATCAGTCAGAAACTGGCCTATACAGACTCCGCTGTAAGATTCACTGATAGATATTCTAATTAATCGAACTGATTTCTTGGGAATATCAGATTCCATAAGAATGTTAATGTTATGTTTTATTTAACGACACTCGCAACTGCAGAGGTTATATCAGCGTCACCGGATGTACCGGAATTTTGTCCCGCAGGAGTTCTTTTACATGCCAGTAAATCTACTGACATGAGCCTGTCGCATTTAAGCACACTTAAATGCCATCGACCTGGCCCGGGATCGAACCCGCAAGCTTGGGCATAGAAGGCCAGCGCTATACCAACTCGCCAACCAGGTCGACTCCATAAGAATGTTATATAAATAATAATAATAATAATAATAATAATAATAATAATAATAATAATGTGCCACCAGAGTTACGGATGGAGTTATTGAAGCTTCAATGTAACTCAGAGCTCATTGAAGAATATTATCTTTGAAGCAGGGAACATTAATTCTAGGAATAAATAACTTATACCAACCTGCGTACCTTTGGAGCAAAAATTAATATTATGAGTCTACATAGGCGTATTATATTTGTTACATTTTTTTATTGTATCAAGTTTACAAAATCATCTTACGTAGGTTGTCACAAAGAAATCGTGTCAACGCTCCGGCTGAGTGTGTCCGATTTGAAACCAAAGAAACTTAAACACTACTGGAAACAGTAGCGAGTAAGTATTTATGTAAGATTATTTTTGTATTTCTCCGGTTGAGAATGTAAAATTTGACACCAAGAATTTTTTTTAACAGCAAGTGGGTAAACTGTGTGATTTAAAGTTCATTTTTTTCTATTAATGTTTCTAAAATATAGGTATCTCTTTTCGTTATAGAATTATATTTATTGATTTATTAAACACAAATACGTCGATTTAAAACGATTATTCTCTTCCATACAATACAAATCCCACATTTTAAGTGGTACTTTCAGGTATTTAAACCAAAGCATAAAATATGTTACGGTATCCCACTACTTCTGTTTCAACGGACAGAGGGGAAATGTTAGTCTCAGTATTTCCCTCCCTCCCTTCTGGCTGGCACGCTGCGAGCCCATACCTGACATAAATATTGTATCAACACTGAAACTGTGGAACTGTCTAAATTTCTCTCTCATATTTTTTTACGTTCGTGAATTCGTGGATCGGCTTCAGTGTAGACAATCGCTTTCTCATCAAAGTAAGATTTTGACTGACCTCAGGCATAACTCAGATGACGATTTCCCATCAAACATAAAGCAGGTTCGAGTCGGAATGGGTTATGTGAAATGTGTGAAGGAGAAAGCCGCTGTGAGACAGATTTTATCAGTAGACCCCACTTGGGTTTCCCCTAGAACAGGGTTGGGCAGAATTATGCACTCTGTGCTTGCACGGTGTACTACGAGAGAAGTGTGCTTATAGAGTGCACGAAAACCGGTTTATTCAAGTTGCGGTACGTACTGTATGTTTCAAAAGAAAATGTTATTCTACCAAACTAAATAAGAACACAAAGTAATGAAACACTTCCTTAAACACGAAACAAAACATGTCTGTTGCACATCAATTCATGTTACTCAATTTCTTAAGATTTGGAGAAACTGTATTAGCACAAGCTATGCGAAGAACTGCCGTTAAAAGCCCACCATTTTTTGTTTGAGATTTGTTTATTTTCGTAATATAAAATAACTGTTCACATCTATAAGTGGAACCAAATAAACACAAAACTTTCTCACATAGATTATGCAGATTGGGAAAGTGTCCTCTTGGGAATCAGTCATAAAACTGCATAAGACTCGACCTTGAATCATATCTCGTTCGCATCTCTCGATCACATCGCAGGTCAGTAAATTCATACTATGGTGGACGTTATCAATAATCAGTTGGAATCAGAACATATAGCAAAAATACGTAAATCCATTTCCAGGCAATCTAAATCGTGGAACCTTGATGTAAATTCCTCTAATAGACCGGATAGAATACATGGGTACATTTCGAAATTTTCATTGTTCAAAATTCTATGCGCTTAGATAAGGATGGGAAATGATATATTTCGCCTTTTTGCATTTGACGTATCCATAACAGCAATTTCTCCTTAAAAGCTGCAATTCTATCTGCAAATCGTGTATTAAGAATTTCTTTTCCCTGAAGTCCTAAATTTAACTCATTTAAAAGCTGTTTAGGATCTGTTATAGCTGCTGGCACACTACAGCGCGCTGCAGCGCTCGCACTTTGAATTTCCCGTGCGCACGGAGGCAAATGCACTCAAACGCCAATCACTGCCCTAGAAGTTCTTTCTACTAGTCCACTGTAATAGCATCATCTCATCGTCTCTGAAGAGTAATTCAAAAGAGACATGAAATAAATGACTAAAAATTATTATTGTAAACTTCTGAGAGATCTTATGACACCACCTCCAAGGATGAAGCGAGTATGAGTAAAATTTTACCGATTACTTCGAATTTTCCTGCCAGTCTCATTTAATCATCCCTCCATTATTACTATCAACATATTTTATATATTATTACACAGGGTGATTTATAAATACCTGTAAAAACTTTGTGGGTGTAATGTAGAGGTAAAAATAAAACTAAAATGTTCTATACAACTTTTCCCGCAAATCCTTACTTTCAGAGCTTTGATATATAGTGCCATATCTTGCCAGCCATCAAAAACATGGGCCAGTAAATCCTTCAGCTGTGTTACGTTCGCATACATAGCGACTACGGTATATGTTTCTTATTTGTACACCCCACTATAGTTGGTTTCGACCTGGTAGGACTTTGTTTACTGTACGTAGGTATGTTTAGTTGTATGGCACTGTTGCAGTTCCTACAGCCACTACGTCCCGTAGGTACACATTCATTTTGTCGTTAGCTCAGTAGGCTTCAGTTGTGTACGGTAAGATAGATCGTGCAACACCAGTTGGTTGTCCAGCCAGATCACCAGACTTGGGGTCGTCTGAAGGCGCTCGTTTATGCCACTCTAATTCTGGGCGTAGCATAACTACAGCATTGACACAAAATAGCTATTAAACAGTTCGGAACGAGTTGAACGGGATCTGTAAAATTCTAAGATCAGTACATAGGCTACCTACGTACAGTAAACGAAGTCTTATCAGGTCGAAATCAACTGTACGTAATAGGGGTGTACGAATAAGAAACATCTAACGCAGTCGCTATGTAGGCGAGCATTACACATCCGAAAGTTTTACTGGTCCATGTTTTTGATACCTTGCAAGATAGGACATTTTGCATTATAACTCTGAAAGTAAGGATTTGCGGGAAAAGTTGTGTAGAATATTTTAGTTTTAGTTTTACCTCTATATTACACCCACAAAGTTTTTACAAGTATTTATGAATCATCTTGTATATTACAGTGATTAGAGATTATTTTTTGTTGAAAGGAAATTTAACAACTGATATAGACTCTTAACAGGTGCCTCGAGATTTCAATGACCTAAGTGGTAGTGGAGCACGAATACTTAGGGTTCAGTTGTCATTTTCATTCCATAACTGCTCAATTAGAGCCCTGTCACCTTATCGTCTCTGATTTGTACTGTATATGTAAGTTGGAAAGGAAGTAAAATAAAGAATTAACAATTTACTATACATTTACGACAGATCAAGTGAGTCTTTTTATGCAATCGAGACAGTTCTTAAACGTAGAACTACATCTTTTGCCTCTCACTAGGTATAGTGAGGATCACATAAGAACAGTTCCTAAACAGCAAATATTGCCGTATTATCAGTGTTGCCAACTGTTACCAGATATCACACGATCCTACATACCTACCGATTGACGTATTTACTTACCGTACTTTATCTTTATGTTGAAAGGTTATAATTCAATAATTTGTAACATATTTTCGTAGGCAAACTATACGAGAAGGGGATCAATATGTTAGGTATTTTGTCTGGCAATATGAAATTGATTAGTTTGACTAGACAATTGATTCACAAGACCTAACCTAAAAATGTATTTCGTTTGACCACATGAAATTATTAGTACTAACTCCGAAAACTTATCTGATTATAATCTTGAATTATAACCACAACGCAACACATAGGCCTACTGTAAGATAACTAATATGTATTAATATTAATACTGATATTAATTTGTTCAGATTTCACTAGCTTGCAGTAACCGGCTCAGAAATCTAGTACAATTTTAATTTCATGGAACTCCAGTACTGAAAACGTTTGAATCAGCTACCAACATACCAGTTAGAAAATAACTACTATTTGTAGTATTTGTCAGTATCGAAATTCGAAACGAAGTTGACAAAAGAAAATTCAACGTGCAAACTAGAAAATCACCACAATCCACTAGCATATGTAGTAATGGGGGAAAAATGCTTATATTTCACCCTTAGGGTATGAAGTAAGCTGACCCGGACTATATGTGGGGTTACTTGGGAGGTACAGAACAAGTGGCCCTCACTCGCCTTGCATGGGTCAGTTTCCGCAACGTTGGACATAAATAACTCTGTTTACTTTGCTCTGAAAGAAGAAGTCAATAAAGGATACCATATTTTAAACCTGTCCATTAAGTACCTGACGCTTGTCACATTTGCCTTCCATGGCGACATTAATTTAATAGGCTATGGACGAAATTAGTCAATACCGTTTTTAATAATCACTAGCAGTGTACACAGCAAGGAAACAGGTAAATGCCCATAATTGATTGCCTCAAACAACACGTGACCACAAGGGCAGAAACTTTTTAAAATGTTTAAAATATGAAGACACAATTGAAGAGTGTGATCCCAAAACGCGTTCAGTCCATTTTTATGAAAGAACTGACAAGCAAACTTTCTCATGGGGCAGATAAAACAGTTAATTTTTTTTTCTTTCAGCATGTTAATAATGTCAAAAGAAGTGTTTATACAAATTTTGGCCACTCGACCGCAATTACGAGGTCCGTAAAAATAAGTTCGTCAGGGGCCGTTAACAGAAATAAAACACAATTTCATTGGAAAAATTTATTGGAACAGACACAGCAATTATTGAGCTATTTTTGAACATATTCCCCACTGATATTGAAACATTTGTCATATCATTTAATCGACAAAGAGATGCAGATGGCTGTCAAACGATGGTTCTGATCCCAGGTGGCTGACTATTACGACACAAAAATTGAGGGCCGTTTCTGCAAAACTTGCTAACTGCAAAATTGAGATTTTGGTGGATTCGTTAAGATAAAGCAGGCACAATGTTAAAGTTATGAGTAAAATTGAATTATTTCTCTTCATTGTAGTGTGTCAAAGTGTGATGGTTGCATCTATAACCTACTCGTCTCCATTCAGTTTTTTGTCTCTCCTGTAAGATTTAGTTTTTTCAGTTAGCAAGTTTTGCAAAAACGGTCCTCAATTGATCCCATGGTATGACAAATGTCTCAGTTCCAGTGGGGGATGTGTTGACAAAAAGTGCAACAATTGCTGTATCTGTTTCAATAAATCTTTCCATGCAATTGTGTTTTTTTCTGTAAATGGCCCCAGGGAAAATCACTTTCTGGACGACCTCGTAATTGCGGTCGAGTGGCCAAAATTTGTAAAAGCACTTCTTTTGGTAATATTAACATGGTGGAAGAAAAATTTAACTTTTTTATCTGCCCCCCCCCCCCATCAGAATGTTTGCTTGTGTGCTAGTTTTTGTATCCATCATTCAATGGACTGAACGAGTTTTCAAGTGACATGCATAATAACACAATCTTTAGGCAAGTTTTGCCCTTTTTTTTAAGATATCATGCTTAAAATATGATAGAGGGCTTAAACATAGCCTACACATATATCGTCGTTGTTCCTGCAATAACTCCTATGTGACATATTTATCGGTTTTCAGATTTTAGCTCTATTAAATAACTTCAATAGTGATACAGCAAATAATAAAATCTCCTATATGTAATTATATTTGTTTCGAAAATATAATATTTCACAGTCTCCTATGTACGGCTGCCATAGGATGAATAAATGTGTTTTTTCTTTCTACTGAAAAATTGTATATTTTGCACATAGGAGTTATTGCAGGAACAACAAAGATATACATATGTGTAAATCATAAAAACGGCCAAATAGACTGAGCGAGTTTTGGAATCACACTCTTCAATGTTCAATAATGCAAACATATTAGTTAATGTTAAAATTTACTAGGTGTATATGAGGTTATATCATAAATATAATACGTATAAGTTATGCATAGATAGGCTACTTACTGGATTCGTCATCACTATTCAGCCACGTTCTCTGCACGGAGTTCGACTTTGACGTAATGTAGGAAATCGGAATGTCCCACTTATATCTGTAACAAAATTAAACACTAGAGTTAATCTTTCTTGGAATGAGTACCGATATTCAGGGTTTTGCAATCGGGAGTAGACATTTAATGTTTTGAAACTAATCTACTTACAATTTCCACCTTCAAGTAATGTCGCTAAAGACTGTTTGTTTGAGCCAAAATTCTACGTGACTTTTTCCTGAGGATGGAATCTGTAATTAGTTTCTTAATGTCGAAGAAATGCAATGTATATACTGCTGCGATATCTAAGAATTTCTTCACCCAATTAACGTGAACTTTAGAAGTGGAAATCCTAAAGAAAATGGGTGTGGATTGGAAAGAGAGAAGGCTGTTCAGGTATCTTTATATGAAACGGATCAAAGTCACGATAGGAGAAGAAATGTCAGAAGGAAGAGAAATTGGGAAAGGAGTACGTCAAGGATGCCCTTTATCACCTACCCTGTTCAACATCTACTTGAAGGATTTAGTAAACAACTGTTTTCAGAACAGGGAGGGGTGATAGTAGGAGGAAGAACAAAGTGCATAAGATTTTCTGATGATATGGCGTTATTAGCAGAAGAGGAAATGATACTAAGGAATATGCTACTGAAACTAACCGACAGCTGTGAGCAGTATTGTATGAAGATAAATGCAAATAAGACGAAGACCATGGTCATAGGAAGAAAAATAAAGAAGGTAAACTTGCGAATTCTAAATGAGGCAGTAGAGCAATTAGACAGCTTCAAATACTTGAGGCATGAGCTGCTGCTAGGAAGTCAAAAGAAGGATAGCAATGCCCAAGGAAGCTTTTAATGGAAAAAGAAGCATCTTCTGCGGACCTCTGGGAAAATAACTAAGAAAGGGACTATATAGTGAGTGTGGCATTGTATAGGGCAGAAAAATCGACTTTACGACGAAGTGAAGAGAAGTGAATAGAAGCATTTGAAATGTGGATATGGAGAAGAATGGAACGTGTGAAGTGACAGACTGAATAAGAAATGAAGCGGAGTTGGAAAGAGTGAGTGAAGAAAGAATGATGCTGAAACTGATCAGAAAAAGGAAAAGGAATTGTCTGGGTCACTGGCTGAGAGGAAATTGCCTATTGAATGATGCACTGGAAGGAATGGTGAACGGGAGAAGAGTTCGGGGCAGAAGAAGATATCAGATGATAGACGACATTAAGATACATGGATCATATGAGAAGATACAGAGAAAGGCAGAAAATAAGAAAGATTGGAGAAAGCTGGGTTTGCAGTGAAAGACCTGCCCTTGGGCAGAACACTAAATGAATGAATGATTAAAAAACCTTAGTATTAGTTATTTACAAATATTTTATATGGCAATTTGTTTATTTATTAAGAGAACAGTAGTCCCATAATCACGTTAGAATCAATAACATTGATTACTGAAATACATAATATGAACGTAAACTATCGCTAGTCATGTGGAAAGCTAAGAGAGTTCTGGTTTTTTTTAGTACATGGCTCAACAAGATTTTCAAATTACTGGCCACTAGTGAAATATGTGTAACCTGTTTATACGGTATAAAACATTTTTAGAAGACACATGCGTTCAGCCAATACTCGTCCATCATTACTGCATTGTTGCCAAGCTGTCAACGGAAGAGAGAGAGAGAGTGGAAGACAAAGAGAATTCGCTTCGCGTCGAATATAAAATCAATGCATACGAATAAATAAACTTTTATTAGGATATTTACAGAGACTAATACATCATTGGGGCGCGCGATAGCGTAGTGGATAAGGCGTAACGCTGCAAGTCGGAAGATCGAAGGTTCGATCCCCGATGGGGTCATGGATTTTCTCCATTTATCTAATTCTTTCGGCCACACTATGATCCTGACGTATACGCCTCTAACGAAGATGAGTATCAGGGACATTTTCTTGGACGTAAAGACGGCGGCACATAGGTCTGATATTTCTACTGCCATTAATGCCGATTGTCTGCATAGATGGGAGCCTTAACCTCCCGTTAGCTTGTGAATCACCATGGCTTGTAATGAGGATGACTTTATCTTCAAAAGTATATAATTAGGATATTATTTTTTATTTCAAAATACTTGAGACGTCGCAAAAAATATTAAGGAAGAAATGTTATATTCCACTAATTAATGTTTTAAAATTGTTGTAGTTACGAAACAATGTTGAATTGTTTTATTTTTCGAAATTAAAGGTGGTTCAAATCAAAGGACATCATAATTACAATTTTTACAGTAGAATAGTTCTTACTGTCTTTAATACGACAGTTCAACATCTCTTGGAATCGTTCATTTATTTAAATTTACTGTTAAAAATATTCCTCACAATCATATACGATACTTAATATATTATGTATCTACAGTGTGGTTCAAAAAGTTGCTAAAAATTTCGGCCATCTAATTAGAAAAGATTTTAAAAGTACCTCACTTACAAATGGCTCTTAAGGAATCTTTTTTTTTTATCTTAAAATATATATTTAAGCCAAGTAACAGATATATAAAAATACAAAATTATGTGAATAGCACATTTATTTCTTCAATAGTCGCGATGGCGGGCTTATGTGAGGGCGGCAATGAACCTCGATGCATCGGTCCCTATCCTGAGTAAATATTAATCCAGTCTGTACCATCGCATACCACGTCCCTCGAGCCCATTTTAATATTATCCTTCCATCTACGTCTCGGCTTCCTCAAAGGTCTTTTCCACTCAGGTCTTCCATCCAACACTCTATATGCATTTCTAGATTCACCCATACGTAGCCCAAATCAAACGTCTGGATTTAATGTTCCTAATTATGTTACGTGAAGAATACAATGTGTGCAGTTCTGTATTGTGTAACTTTCTCCATTCTCCCGTAACTTCATCCCTCTTAACCCCAAATATTTTCTAAGCACCTTATTCTCGAACATCCTTAACCTCTGCTCCTCTCTCAAAGTGAAAGTCGAAGTTTCATTATCATACAGAACAACCGGTAATGTGACTGTTCAATAAATTCTAACTTTCAGCTTGTAAAAAGCAACATGTTTCCAAATTGATGACCCTTACACACTGCAACATCTAAACTATTTTGTAGACCGAATAATAATCGAGAGATGGTGAAATAATAGCGCATTATTTCTCTGACATTATTATTATTATTATTATTATTATTATTATTATTATTATTATTATTATTATTATTATTACTACTACTACTACAACCCTGTTGCCAATGTGAAGTCCTGAAAACGTACTAATTCCATGTCACGGTAGCTCCACTATGTATCCATGTAGTTATAGGTCGAAGACGTTCGATAATTTATACTTAATATTATATCTTATCGACTTTAACAAGGGAAGTAGCGTCCAAACTAGTGGCTCCAGCATTAATGCAGACGCACTTACTTTGATGGTATTGTCAATAAAGTATTAAGCCTACATTAGGAGTTTAAAATGATTAACAAATAAGAGAAGTAATAAGTAATTATTTCATCACTACACGATCACTCTTGTTCTATTTGCAGTCCTGTATACGTTTCCAGAGTTTTGACGAAACCTTGAGAATCATTCTACATCTACATCTATGTTTCTCTATATTTTTCCAATCCAGTATTTCTTTGGACGTCGGATGCTTTATTTTACTAATAAATTTATTGTCCATCCAAAATAATAACCACCCCTGTATATAGATTGATCGAAGTACTCAGGGCGGAAGGGAAGAGAGAGTTCATTTAATGTGAAATTGTTCATAAAGGTGATAGGTATTACTCACAGACAAAAGTTTGTTACGCGACGAATAATGTTGTATTTGTGGAATAAAAGGTAGTTGTAAAAATGTATTAAGCTTAATAGCCTAGATATTTTATTTTATGTGTCATTGTTTATTTATATGAAGTAGTCCACAGGTGCGAAAAACGCATTTGAAATTAATAAGCGGCAACATAACAACAGGTTGCAGTAGAGTTAGTCGAACACATACACGGAGTAATAAACGTTCGGATCGCGAATTGCAGAAACTCCAAAAGTCACATTTTTTCTCACATTTAGTGTTTTAAATGGTCGTAATATTCATACGTAGGTCTTTCAAGTGGTGTAGAAATCCAACACGTCCAGTGCTCAGTGTACATTTCACAGCGGCAACAAATTACAGTGAATTGCAGAAAATTGCAGGAACTTCACAAATCCAGGGCATGTGAAATTATTTTAAAAACTAAAAGAATTATCAGTTTGCTTTTCTATGTTTTTTATAGAATTAATAATATTATTATTATTATTATTATTATTATTATTATTATTATTATTATTATTAATTCTTTATTTATACTGGCAGAGTTAAGGCCATAGGGCCTTCTCTTACACTCTACCAGGTCACAAAGTATACAAGCAGTTAAAATTTAACAATAAGGTTAAAGAACAGAATACTAACATATTACAAAAAATAATAATAATAATAATAATAATAATAATAGCATAATAAAATCGACACTAAACAACATGAAAATAATACCATAATAGAAAAAAGAAAGTAAAATACGTTGGAATATAGCAAAAGCAACTCATTTAGTACAAATGGTTAATATGGAAAACGTAAGGAATAATATAACAAAATAGAATGTAATAAAGTAATAATAAAAAAGAAAAAAAAAAGAAAATTAAATAAAATTCACAATAAAAGGCTATGATAATAAATTCATCAGCTGATAAAGAGAACAAAAAGGGGAAAGGAAGGAAAAGAAATATATAGCCTATATTTTTACAAAACTATCGCAGAGAAAACGGCTTATAACTGCAAGGAATCTGAATTGAAAAAGTGCAATTTTAATTTATTTTTGAAACTAGACAATGTCCGACAGTCTCTGACATGTTGTGGTAGAGAGTTCCAGAGATGAGCTGCAGAGACGGTGAAAGATGAAGAATAGAAGGAAGTTCTGTGTTTAGGAATGGAGAGTGTGATAGGGTGTTGTGAGCGAGTATCTATTTCGTGATATGAGGACAAATGTTGAAAACTAGAAGTTAAGTAGGGTTAGAGGTTTGAAGAACACTGAAGAGTAAAGTGAGAGAGTGAATAGTTCTTCGCTTTTGAGACGGCCCCAGGACAGCATATTTAGTGAAGGTGTGATACGGTCAGATCTACGGGCGTTGCAAATAAATCGAACACATGCATTATGAACACGTTGTAGCCTGTCTTGTCAGTTTCATGTTAAGGTCAGTGTAGAGTGTGTCACAGTAATCAAAATGAAGCATCAAGAGCGACTGCACTAAATTCTTCTTGAGAAGCAACGGAAGGAAATTTCGAATTCTTTTTAGTGCGTGAATTTTCATAAAAATTATTTTACATGTGTGTGTGATTTGAGTATTCCAACTTAAGTTTTTGTCCATATAAATTCCTAGATTTTTTACTCTATCACTGTAAGGGATAATAGTTTCATTCATTTTAATAGGAGATAAGTCACCTGTGTTTAATTTACTTAAAAGTCGTTGATGTCCCATTATAATTGCCTGTGATTTCTCCGAGTTCAATTTCAGTCCAAACTTTTTCGTCCATGAAATAATTGATTTTAGGTCCTTGCTTACTTCATTTATTGCGTAATTTAGTGTCGATGTAGGTGCAGAGATATATATTTGTAGGTCGTCAGCAAATAGGATATGTCTACAGTGTTTAATAGATTGTGATATGTCATTTATGTAGATCGTAAAAAGTAGAGGTCCAAGAACTGAACCCTGTGGTACACCTGCACCTACGGTACGTCAGGAAGAAAAACGATCACAGACCCGCTCACATTGAATTAAAGGACTATTGAAGAAATAAATGTGCTATTCACATAATCTTGTATTTTTGTATGTCTGTTACTTTTTTCTAATTTCTTGGCTTAGGCTAAATATACATTTTAAGTTAAAAAAAAGATAAAAAAAATAAAATTATTGCTATTAGTCGTGAATTGCAGAAACTCCACATGCTCAGGCAATTCAGATCTTTTTTATCCAGAAAAAACTAAACAAACAAAAATGAAGTCCATGTATGTCGAACACTAGAACTTATTACGAGGGTTATTTCATAAGTAATGCGCAGGTTGGCAGAACTGTGAAGAGGATTATGCAACACCAATGAAAATTACGTCAGTTGCAGTCGAAGGATTGAGGAAGAAACACGTATGTTCGTTTCGTCCATAGCATACCCTGTGTTTATGTAACGAGAGCTAGAAATGGAGCCTACACGTGTCTCGGGTATTGTGACGATTGAAAATCAAAGATCAAAGAAGTAATTTTGAAAATTCCATCTACTGCACGTGAGTAATGTCTAAATCAGCATTATCATATGGAAGCTAAACATCGACAATAAATTAAAGAAATGAGAAAGAATAAACACCCTTAAGAACACGAAATGATATTTTTTAGAACTGTAAGAGAATGTAAGGTATATAACATACAATTAAAACATTTAACTAAAAACAAATTAAATTTTTAAGTTAATATTTGTATACCGGTATGTATTTTTTTGTATGTGATTTGATCCTGGTTGAGTGGAAGAGAAGGCCTGATGGCCTTAACTTTGCCAGGGAAAATAAAACTATTATTATTATTATTATTATTATTATTATTATTATTATTATTATTATTATTATTATTATTATAACTTAAAACAATGAATATCTGTTCCACTCTCATCCTTGCTCGTGTTCTGTAGTGCTGTGAGAATCAACAGTAAGGAGACTTACCCGAAGGGAGAATCATCTGTGACGTTGGCGTTTGGATCGGATAGGAATCTAGACTGCTTAATAGTAACGGCGCCATTGTGGTCGCGGGTTGCGGTGACTACAGGAAACCCCATCTGCCGCGTCCACGTGTCCATAACACGTGTAACGTTGACATCTTTTGCCACGGTTTGTAACTGATTCCAGAGGTCTTGTGTGACAGCGTTTGCAAATTTGAATTTGTTGAGGAAAGCCGTGATACCATCTCTGAACTCCTTTTCTCCTAAGAAATCTTCTAGCATCCGGATCACTGACGCTCCCTATAACAACAGATTAAATTGAAAATAGAAGTGTGAACAATACTCACAGATCTTTTATATGTTGATTCAATGTATAAGTTCCTGTAGTAGCATTGACTGAGTTCGTATCTGGACAGGTACTATGAATCATCATCATTGAATCTTAGATACACATAAACATCTTAACACCATGAGGTATGATAAGATTATAGTTAGGTACATTGCTAAAAATATAGGTATGCATACAAGTACCTAGGAGTATTAGTACCTCACGAGTAATTTTTTTTTTTTAAATCATGCTTTATTTAACGACGCTCGCAACTGCAGAGGTTATATCAGCGTCGCCGGTGTGCCGGAATTTTGTCCCGCAGGAGTTCTTTTACATGAGCCTGTCGCATTTAAACACACCTGGGTCGGGATCGAACCCGCAACCTCGAGCACGGAAGGTCAGCACTATACCGACTACGCTACCGAGGCCGACCCATACGAATTTGATGACGTATGCAATATAATTCTAAAAACACTTACTTATATTATTTCCAAAGACTTACTTACACCAGTACAAATATCTTACAAAAATAAATATTGAAAAATAAAAAAAATATTTCTAGTAACATAAAACATCTGAAAGTTAGAAGTTATAAAACAGTTATATTACCGGTTGTTCTGTATGGATGTGAAACTTGGACTCTCACTTTGACAGAGGAACAGAGATTAAGGGTGTTTAAGAATAAGGTTCTAAGGAAAATATTTGGGGGCTAAAAGGGATGAAGTTACAGGAGAATGGACAAAGTTACACAACGCAGAACTTCACACATTGTATTTTTACCTGACATAATTAGGAGCATTAAATCCAGACGTTTGAGATGGGCAGTGCATGTAGCACGTATGGGCGAATCCAGAAATGCATATAAAGTGTTAGTTGAGAGGCCGGAGGGAAAAAGACCTTTGAGGAGGCCGAGACGTAGGTGGGAGGATAATATTAAAATGGATTTGAGGGAGATGGGATATGATGATAGAGACTGGATTAATCTTGCTCAGGACAGGGACCGATGGCGGGCTTATCTGAGGGCGGCAATGAACCTGCGGGTTCCTAAAAAGCCATTTGTAAGTAAGTTATAACATGGTTGCAAAATAATTTTGACAGAGGACAGATATAAACAAATTACACTCTGAGAGGTGTGATATCAGTGCAGATCTTCTACGTTTGAACACTTCGTAGTCAAAGAAAAGATGTTCCACAGAATACATTATTTTTTCGCATACACTCTCTGATCTTCTTCTACTTTCTCTGTTACAATTTGAAATTTCTGGAAAAAAAAAAAAGGTTCCGAACTTACAATGCCTTAATAAAAATTTCGTTATTATGAAATTCGGAAATAATTTTTTCTTGTCGAATCGGTCACATACCGCTGGTAAATATGATAAGAAGGTACTGCCTATCTCGACAAATTTAATTTCATGCACATTACTCAAAAAGTGTTAAAGGGAACATTTTTATATTCTTAATCTTTAATAATACCTACTACAAATTGAAAAATATTAGAAGGTATTTCGATATAATTTTTTTAATATTCCACAAATTTTTTGGCTAAAATTTCGTATAATCATGAACTTCATTTCTACAGATAAGGAACTTCGATTGTATTTTTGCATCTAGGTTAATTGAATTAAGTGTAGCTGAAAATTGTAGTGCAATCATGCACCATTTCAGTTCCTTCTTTACTGTTAGAAGTTCGGCTTGAAATATGGAGAATCTGAGTTGTTTGGAATGAATTTCTATATTGTTGCAATATATCAGGAAAGCAGCTTCACATCTCCTTTATCATATAATCAGTTACTTTTTTAATTTAATTATAAAACTTTAACATCTCGACGTTTAATAAATAGTCAAATTTTACTCTATGAGACTGTTAGCGGTATATTGAATAACTGTGATTTTCTTAAATTCCTTCAGTTCAATGTAAAAAAAAAACAGAATTACGTCATAGGCAACCTTTTGTTATTCCCATTCCTAGAACTGTTTTCTTCAAGTATTCTCCATTGTTTGTTATGTGTAATACTTACAACTCTCCGTCTTTAAACTGTGATTCTCAATTAGATTTCAGTTTAACAGTTGAAAAATTTCATACAATATTAAAAAGAATTGTATTTCCTTAGATATTTAAATTATGAAGAAGTGTATTATAATGTTTTTACTCTAGTTTTTAAATAATTTTGTATCATTATATTGACATTTGGCACTATATTAACTGCAATACTATATTCTAGCATTTATTACCGTTATGTATTTTCTTTCTTTCGTTTGTGTTGTTTGTTTTGTTTTTTTTCTTAGTAAGTATTTTGTGTATGTATCTGTGTAAGCCTCCTGTAATTGGAAGCCTGCTTCTGTTGGTGGTGGATTTAAATAAATAAATAAATCACATGAACGAGAGCCATAATTTTTCCTGGAGTAGACCTGTTTTCATTCAGAGACAATGCACTTTTGCATGTCGTAAACCAACAGCATAATATCCTGCTGTACTTCCCTATTGAAAGAAATCATGCTAATAATTTGTTTAATTCATAAAAATCAACTGTTCTTGACCTACTATGAACTAGCGAATCAGGAATCCAATGACAAGTAGGCCCATGGTATCACCTGAACAACCGAGGACAAGTCCTGATTATATACTGTAGTATTTTATGTCATATACAGGGTGATTCATGAGGAATTACCGCCACCTACGGAGCTTATTTCCGAATAAATTTTGAGCAAAAATGTTGTATAAACATTCCTATTCTGAATATTTTCATAATATCATCATTTTTTGCTCAAAATCTCTTCGGAAATAAGCTGCATAAAATTATAGATGGATGGATGGATGGATGGATGGATGGATGGAACTTTGTCGATGGCATAATATATGCATAGACATGGTGAAATATATACAATTACAATTTAATTTAAAATAAGTCAAATATAACAAAAAAAAAACATTATTTATTTCGAGGGCCCATGCGTGCATCCTCAAGATTGTAGGGGCACAATTTTATTAATTTCGTTTTTATATAATTCCTAAATTTGACAGAATTTTTTGTATATATGATGTCATCAGGCAAACTATTGTAGATTTTGATACCAAAGACCATATAGGTTCTACTAGTGTTTGTAAGATGGTGTGCTGGAATAGTTAAACTATTTTTGTTACGAGTATCGTAGGTATGGACGTCACAATTTTGGTGAAAATCAGACAGATTTTTATAAATTAGTTGTAAACATTAAAAATATATAAACTATAAACAGTAAGAATATTATATTATAAAAAAATGTTCCCTACAAGAGGTCCTACTGTCAACGCCCGCTATGCATCTGACAATACGCTTTTGAGCAATAAATATATCATTCAGTATGGTTCCAGATCCCCAAAAACAAATACCACATGAAAGCCTTGACACGACGTGTGCGAAATAATAAGACATTAAAATATCATGATTTATTATCGTCCTCCAAATTCTGATTTGATAACAAATGCTATTGAGTTTAGAAATCAAACTTGTGCAATGGGGTCTCCAAGACAAACAATCATCAAATGTAACGCTCAAGAATTTAGTAGTTTCCATTTACATAAGTATTGATCTTGAATAGAAATATTAATGTCCTTCAAATTTTTCTTTTGAGAATTGTGAAAATGAATATATCCGGTCTTATTAACATTGAAGTGAAGCAGATTGCTATCAAACCATGAAGCTGTAACTTTTCGTGAAACACCCTGTATACAGAAGACCTTGAAGGGGTAATAAATGTGTGTCATGACCGTGAGAATAATGTGTCGGCAACAGATCGAACATTACGATGAAATTGCATGACTTTCTGTGATTAGCGCCGTGTTGTGCAATGGTTCTGAAAGTACATACAGACATCTTAATGGACATTAAAGTGTTTGGTGTTCCCAGACATGTTAATTGAAGGTATACACAGACAAAACAATGGAATTACCTTGCTGTACGAAATACTGTCGAAGAGCTCTGTGATTTCGTCGGGATGTCCCACTGTCTGCACTATGGGATGTGAGGTCACGGAAGCGTCTAGTACCAGCACTCGATGGAGATCTTCGATCAGGAATTGGTCCAACTGTAAACAAAGCAATAAAACAGAAGAGATTAAGGATGCAGAACGTTCTAAATATATTGCATCAGAAAATTTTAATAAAATCAAATTCACCTCTTACGAAACTAATTTAAAACAAATTTCGCGTTATTGCTGCAGTGGTGATATTTACAGCTACAAATTCAACGGCTTCAGGTTCAATTTATAGTAAGGATATACAGATTTTTCTTTCTTACATAGACACTAGCATGTTTTCTTTTACTGTCTTAGTTTTAAGGGATGGCCTTTCGATATGCGATCAATATAGCTGCATTATTTCTCTATTTCTTAATGTTAGTGAAAAACATGAACCAAGTCATTACCTTCGATGTCAAGACCGTTAATATTAGCAATTAATTTTTACATAGGTCTACAGTAAGCATTGAACGTAGCAGTATGTAAAAAAATCTGTACAATATAGTCTGTAACTGTTTTATCCGAAGTCCAAGATGGTCTTAGCAAATAACAATCCGGATCAGATTCTATATTTGCAACAGCAAACTGAAAACACTAAGAATTGAACTTGATTTCTCAATAGGCTATACACCTTATTCTTCATCTTTACATTAATTCAGGGGTTCCCGGTGTGTCGCGAAATTTTGGAATTGAAAAATAAATTTTATGCCATCCAGAAAGTCTCTTCACAACGCAATTTTTTTTATTTGCAATGAAGTCTTTGATATGATACATTTTATTTTGACACAGACTTTACCAATGAAACGTGAATACCTGCAACGATGTTCAATTTTATTTTCCTGCCTGGCGATAATTCAAATGAAAGTGAACACATGCAACAATATGATGAAGGATGGATGGAGCGGAGAAAAATTCTCTCCGGCACCAGGATTCGAACCCGGGTTTTCAGCTCTACGTGTTGACGCTCTATCCACTAAGCCACACCAGATTCCAATTCCGATGCCGGATTGAATCCTCTGTTTAACTTCCACCTCTTAGTTTCCCTATTGTGGCCATGCACTGTGTTCACAGATGTGTGACAGTGCACAATGTCCAACACACTGATGTGCAGAAGTGCACTCATTAGGAGTGACTAAGTAGCCGGGATCCGACGGAATAAGTGATTATTTGGAACGATAAATACTTGCAATATGGTTTTACGTGACGTGAAAATGAATATAATCAAAATTCCGAGTGTCTTATATGTGTAAATGTTTTATCAAATCAATCGATGGTACCGAATAAACCAAAAATACATTTATAAGTTCCATTTTCAACGTCATACTTGTGTCAATCAGCATTTCCTATCATAAAAATGTGAAATATAAATAAAGGATAGACTGCTGTACATCTTGAAGATGATTTACATGTTGGCCTGTCAACCATAAGGCCATACGTAGAAAAACTCTATGCAACCCACCAAGCGCAGACTTACATTAATTTAAATAGATAAGTTTTCAAAAACGATAATAAAAATCTTTTATCGGACATCCAGCGTAGATAGATTGGGATTTTTGACACATACCTTTGATTTTTTCTAATACCACTCAAGTTTCTTTTTTTTTTTTTTTCTTTAGATTGCTTGTTAACATCGATCTATCTACAACACTGGATATCTACAACACATTTTTGTTGCATTTTTCATCGTGGAACCGAAATATTTGTGAAAAAACATGTTTATAATGTAATTTTTCTTTGAATTCCGCTTAGACTTTGTAAGTCTTAGTTGGGTGGAAAGGAGGTTAAAAACTACAAAATTTCCGTTCAGTGAACAGTAATCATATCCCCGCCTACTATAAAATATTCTACACAGAGTTCCACCACCTTTTTCTACAGAAGAAAAGCACTGATTGTTATTATTACTGTACATTATTATTAATAAAAACAAATAAGCGTGTCGCGATATCGTGGACATTCAGTAAAGTGTGTCGTCAGACAGAACAGGTTGGGAACACTACATTAATTGAAGAGATTGAATGAAATTAACAAGAGTATTTCAGGGTAAATAATAAACATTTAAGGAGGATTACGACGGCACTTCAAACTACCGAGTCTATGTTTTAACGTTACAGATTAAGAGTTGGAAATATAGCGATGTTACCTCTTACATTGGTTAATTTTATATTTAACGAAGTCAAGCAAACATGGCGGACAAATATACACATTTCAGCCATGTTATACGGAAGAAAAAATGAGCTATAAAAAGATCAAATGAGAAAAAGACGTCTGAGATGGACGAGATGCAAGCTGTTAGAAAAGAAGATAAAAAAAAAACAAGAAATACAAGTAAAATTAAGATCTGCGGCATAAATGAAATTCTTACAACATATACAAATAATTGCAAGGATCGTATCCAAAGGATACTCTATGATAGTTATGCAAATATTTTTCCAAATTACAATCCGAACGAGCATAGGCCAATTAGAAGTCGAGAAAGTAGTTGTCTGCAGAAGGAACGGTCCTGCAGAACTAGAGGCTATTTTCGTTCAAATTAAAGTGTAAAAATCTTGTACAAAATTTTGTATTTCAAAACTTCTTATTCTCGGCAATAACGTAGTCATTAGACGATTTTTCATTGACGGAATCCCGGATTCGGCTCCTGCAAGTGCCTTTCATGGTAAATCTACTTACGACACATCACCTTCTCATATTCTTAAAGTTTTTTTTATGATGATGATGATGATGATGATAACAATATACTTCTCATGAAATTGAGCCACGTGTTGAACTACATGCCACGCGCCATAGCTGCGTGGTTTAGGGCGTCATGCCTTGGACAAACGTTACTAGATGAGAACTGATTCGAGTCTTTATGATGGAGGAAAGACATTTCGGGATGTGTATGGGATGGGAGCCTACTGTGCATCGTGATGAATTTGGGGAGCTAACGTGAATACCGACACCCGTTTACACACGTTATTTCCATACACCTACATGCCGCATGGTCGTTCACCTCTATTGAGGCATGTGAACATGAGACCAGTGGTCGGCTATTCGACCCTGGCCTTTTATGGGCTATAACACAACGGATTTATTTACTTGTTTGTTTGTTGAACAATTTCGGTCTACGCCAAAAATTTAGTTAAGACTCTTCTTTCGCCTTTATTAAATTTACTTCTGGTTAAAAAAATTATGTTTTATTTAACGACGCTCGCAGCTGTAGAGGTTATATCAGCGTCGCTGGTGTGCCGGAATTTTGTTCCGCAGGAGTTCTTTTACATGCCAGTAAATATACTGACATGAGCCTGTCTCAATTAAGAAACTTAAATACCATCGACCTGGGCCGGGATCGAACCCGTAACCTCGGGAATAAAGGCCAGCACTCTACCGACTACGCCACCCATGTCGAACATCTGGTTTATAATTTGTAATAACCCAGGACTCTGTTATTTGGTTCAATTATTGTATTCATTTTCTTTTGTAATCAGCTATTTTATATAAAATTGAGATTATTTTAATTGTATTATATTTTTTGTCTGCCCAAAAATATTCTTTCGTTTTTCTCATACATTGAATATCTGCTAATTTTATTTTCTGTACACCTTTTGGTATGAAATCTAGGTTGTTGCGTAATTTTGTTACAGATTCTTTAAAATTCTTTCTACTTAGGTACAGTCTTAGAAAAAATGTTTGGTTGCACAGACAGGAGACAGAACGCATGATTAGACATACAACGAAACAAAACTAATTTTATTACCACAACTAGTCCTTCTCTTGTGAGGTCACTCGTCCTCTGATCATGCGCACTGCCTCCTTTCTAGGACTTAACAAAATATCTGTGCGACAAAACTTTTTTCTAAGACTATACAATAATTTAACTTTTCATCGTAAATATTGATAGACGTTAACATGAAAGGATAAGAACGTAAAACGTCGTGCACTGCTTTTTGAGTTTCTCTGAAGGATTTGCTGTCTAATATCATATCGCTAGCTTTATTCCTATTAAATTTCCAAGTAGAAACATCGTGTCATGATTCGAAATATAGGGGAGAGTCGGGTAGTATCGGACAGTGCGTTTCTTTCATCTACCACCATATGGTAGTACCTGAATGACATGGTTAAGTTTCTCTATGCGACATCACAGAAACGTAACCATGTCAATCAGGTACTATCATCGTGCGGTAGATGAAAGAAACTCACTGTCCGACATTACCCGATATCCGATACTACCCGTCTCTCCCCTGATTCTGGAGTATTCAATATTTGATTAGAAAAAAATCATGTATTCTTACATCAACAGTTGAGTAGCTCAGTGCCAGAGTTGCCTAACCCACAATTTTTTCAGCCTCTGATTTCTGCATAAAATGACTGTAAATTATCATTTATATATGTGCAAAGTAGATGTACTAGATAAATATTAGATTATAGTAAAGGAGAAATCATTTACAATTGAGAGCTCGTAATTTTAAAAAACAATGTCTAAGTTTAGACTTCAACATTTTTTGAGTGTAATTGTGGCTTAGGCAACTCTGGCACTGAACCACTCAATTTTATTCTTTAAATACTATATCAAGATAATGTATGAATCTCACTTACCATATGCCAGTCAGGATGGGCATGGTTGACACCTTTGTACTCGATGTAACTTGCAAACCCTTCATTCAGCCACAAGTCATCCCACCACTCGAGTGTCACTGAAACATAATTTCATATTTTACGCAGAAATATTGATACTTCACATAAATAAATAAATAAATAAATAAATGGATGGATGGATGGATGGATGGATGGATGGATGGATGGATGGATGGATGGATGGATGGATGGATGGATGGATGGATATTTGGATGGATGGATGGATGGATATTTGGATAGATGGATGGATGGATATTTGGATGGATATTTGGATGGATATTTGGATGGATGGATGGATAATATACTCCATGGTTAAATGGTTATCATGTCATTACGGTCCAAATTCAGACGAAGACGAGAGATATTTAAAACGGTAGAAATTCTGGACGTGATATTCTTAGGAAAGGAAGTTAGAAAAGCTTTATCTACGATACTTCATAGATAGTCTAAGTGAAGTTAAAGACTATACAAAACTCTATAAAATATAGGTATGAAATTGATTGTAAATTAATTCAATTAGAAAATGTGATGATTTTACGAGAAAAATAAAGAACTTTCACAGAGAATGGAAAAGAGAAGATAACCTGCTACAGAGTCCTGTTGTAATGCAAAAAAAGGCAAGAGGAAATAATGAAAAGATATATGAAGCCGAAAGAGGACAAACGATTATACCATGAAGTGTACAAGAGGAACAAAAGGATAAAAAAAAAGTAGAATCAAATCTCGTTTTCGCTCAGTACATGTCATAAAACAACTGATGGGGGGAAAAAAAGAGAACTTAACCTACAACTTTTAATCCTATTCTTAGACTATGAAAAGGATATGATCGAGTAGATAGACAGAAACTATGGGAAATACCAAAGCATTGTGACGTTCCTCACAATCTGATCATTGCCATTAAATGATTATATGATAACACCCAGATAATAATAATAATAATAATAATAATAATAATAATAATAATAGTCTCCTTTTAAAGTTAATCGAAGTCTCGGACAAGGCTGTGGCTTATCCCCAATATTATTCGATATATAATATAAATACAGTAGAATTATTCAGGAATGGCAAACATTAAACCCTAAAAGTATTAAATTAATATTAAATAAATCAATAAATACTTTACTATTTGCTGACGACCAGATTTTGTTGGCCGAATCTGAAAACGATCTGCAAGAGAATGTAACAAAACTAAACAAAGTTTGGAAGCCTTTAATATGAAAATATCTATCAATAAAACCAAAGTAATGGCTATGGAAGGAAAATACAGTAGAAGAGCTAAAATCGTTATAAAAGACCAGGTGAACAATTTTAAATACCTGGCATGCGACCTATCAATATATAATTTGAACCAAGATCTAGATAACAATGTAATGAAATGCAATTCAGTATATGGATGTATTAAGAGATATTTAGGCAATTCATTGAAGAAGGAGGTCAAATTCCGAGTGCATAATATACTGTAGTATCGAAACCGATGTCACTTTATAGTAGTGAAACCTGGATAATGAGGAAAAAAGACAAAAATAAATTTGAGAGCACAGAAATGATATTTATGAGACGGCTATTAGGAGTATCTCTAAGAGACAGAGTGAGAAGTGCAGACAAGAACGGCACTAGGTATAAGTAGTAGTATAGTCAGTGCTGTCATGGGGGCCATACGGCACCACATGGCGTATGGGAACCTACAATTTTTTAATGAATTGTATGGGGAAGAGAAAATTCTGTCTATATGGAGCCATACGGCGTATGCGTGCCTAAGTTTTGCAGTCTTACATAGAGATCTATATTTTTATACGAAGATCTGTACTATCTTAGATTCTCACTTGCTGATCCTAATATAATTATTATCTTACTTCTTGTTTATCAATTATGATCATAAATAGTCCATCGCTACAGCGCTGGAATCCAGAATCATAATTGTGTACAGTGGACTCTCCTAAGTTCGACTGAACAGAATTGAAAATTCAGTCCAATAAGGGTAGTGGGTGTGGCAGGTGAAATGAATACATATTCTTATTGGTTATCCATCAACGAATACAGTACTGTACTTGAATTTCCTGCCCACCCCGAGACTTGTGTATGCGCTTCTAGTACCATAGTGGGTTTCGACAGTTCCGTCTCACAAACGGCACAATTCTCAAATAGAAGAAGAAGCGTTCATTAATTTAAAATCAGTGATTAAATATGGATGTCCTAATCAATAAAATATTGCTTTCCTTTAACAAAAGTATCACTATAAGACACAGAACCAATTCCCATTCAAACGGCAAACCCATTTCTTAGTGCCCGTATAGGGGCGTGTCTAATTCTCCTACGTAAGCAGTCGAACCCCTATGGCAGGCATGTCAATTGATGCCCACAGGAGCAAGCGCACGCTTTAGAGCCCAGGAGAGCCTGAGCGCTTTACAGCGGAAAGGAAAGAGACGGACGAAAGAGGTGGTATATGCCGCTTGGTCGAGCTATATTCAGGGATGGCCAGCACTGATTCATTAGATAAAGGGAAGATAACTTATTAAAACTGTATCCATGTTAATTTTTAGATTTGCCTGAGCAGTATAATTGCATTATAAGAATGTAAGTTTTAATTTTAATGCTCATTTTTCACAAAGTTTGATTTTTTTATTCAAAAGAAATATTTGCTCAACTTTTCGTATAGAAAAGTGAAATTTTCAGGTATAAGCCTATTTATTTAGTAGCCTTACAGAACGTTTTCGTAAATCTAATATACCGTATAATATACGTATTACTGAAGATAGTGTATTGAAAATTTTGAAAATATTCTCATGGAAATTGTTTATAAGGAAATGAATTAACAAAGCAACTACTGTTACATCATAAGCAAAAGATACGTTCCCATGTGTTGTAAAAATGTCAGCTCTATAGCTTCAGCAGATTTCGAGAAAGTAATTTAATATTCTGATGATATCACCTTAAAAGCATACTGCGATAAGAGTTTTGTTATGTAATATAAGTTACACTTAAAACATGTATATACAGTACCTAAGTAACTTTGCTTTGTACTGTAATATTGTTTTGATTAGTTTATTGATTACTTTTGTAAGGCTAAAGATACCATCAATATAAATTCCAACTTATCAAGTCATACTCAATCTCTTTCTTTGGAATATCACTTTCTTTTTGAATGATGTGTTTCATCCACTTAATACAGTATAATATTATACTACTATGGAATTTAAGTGAATATTGCTTCTTAACTCTCTATTATGTTATTAAGATTTAAAACACAAGTGCAATATTAAGAAATCAGTGTTAGTACTTTTGTTTTACAGACAATATAGATAATATTAAACAGAAAGAAGCCATATAAAAATAACGACATAAAATTTCAAGTTTCGTTTGAAGTTTGTGCACCACTGTTTTCTTAATCCAACAGGTTACTTATTCATATACACAACCCTTCCTCTTTCCATACTTAGCGCTTGCTGCCCGCGCACGACGTCAAGGTCAGAAAAATGCGCTCGCTTTGACTTCACTGCCCTATGGGATGTCGAACTTGTTTTCTGTCGAACTCAAGAGCTTCCACTGTAATTGAAAAACAACGAAGTGCTGCAGATACATGCTCCAAGATTCATCAAGACACGTGTGCATCTACTGTGAGGGCTTCATGAGATATTCTTCAAATCAAGCTTATTCTGTAATTATGAAAATGTAAATCAAAACAATAATTTCTTACTTCTTTTTATATTCAAAGATTTAAATTAATAGTTAGCAAGTCTGACAGTGAAATAAGCGAAACAGGGTTTAACTTCTAGTTGGGATGAGTTAGATACCTGGTTGAGGTTTCTTTTTGGGTTTTTCTACAAACCATCGCACAAATGCAACCATCGCAGTTGATGAAGCGTCGCAAAATATATATTAGAAGAACCATTAAATGTCGATCGGAGCGGTAGAGAGAGAGAAGAGAGTAAAATATATTTCAAGGGATAAAAATAAAGAGTGTGGCATATGGTCAAGAAAAAAAATTACCAGACAGCACTGAGTATAGTGCAAGAGGTAATTAAATAGTACTAAAAGAACTGGTAAGAGTATGTCAATCGAATGTCTCCTGACAGACTACCGCAGGCAGCTTCTTTTATAAACCGAATGGAACACGGGATATAGGACGGCCGAGAACCAGATGGAAAGACCAGTTTCAAGAATAAATGTCTTTGGAGCGGAACGGGATAAACCCCAATCCTTGGAAAGGCAGGAGAAGACGAAGTTTTAAATGAATACAAACTTTGTAAGCATACTTTTAATATAAATTCCTGTAAGTGAGGAAGCAGGACTTACTGAGGTTTCCAAACCACATGTGTGCGAGCTCGTGTCCCACCACCGTGGCGACGCGTTGCTTGTTGAACGTGGAGCTGATGCCTTCCTCGTACAGCAGGTTAACCTCACGGAAGGTGATAAGCCCCCAGTGCTCCATGGCTCCCGACACAAAATCGGGAATTGCAATCATATCTGTTGCACAAACAGATATCATTATTTATATATACAATCAAATTCAATAGAGTAGAGAAAATATTTTTTTATTAAGTTTTCATATAGGCCTAATTAATTATACAGAGTATTCGCTAAGTTACAACACGAGTAATTTGGTAATTGTGTTTATGCTCGACCATGCCGAAATGTAGTAATTATACACCTGGTAGCAGACCTTTAATGCATGTCATTAAAGTACACCTACTTATTAAAGGTCAGGTCTTTCAGCCAATGACGACTCAGGTTACAACTGTTCAGCCAATGACAGGTCAGCTTTCTACCATTATAAAACCGCAAGTATCGATTATTCTCGGATATGCAATCGAAAGAGAATTAGCGAAAAGTCACGGAGGCTGGAAATCCAATACTGTCGCAGAAGGTTATGTTCTGTTACTATAATAATTAGCGTTAATTGTAAATAATATTCAAATAAATTCAATTTGTCATCTCGTTTTTCAATGTCTAATTTTATTTCAATGTTATCTCTGTAGGTTCTTATGGCCTAGCAAGGTCACTGTGGACATCTGTTCCTCGGAAAAAATCAATACTTTCGCGTCTGCGCACATCTCACAACATACGGGATATTGCTCCAGGTCAGATACAATAAAATTAATAATATCAAGTTAGAAATATGGTCGAGCATAAAAAGTCGTATGAAACTCGCCTATAATGGTAATTAAGAAGCTCGTATGAAAATTATGAAACTCGCTTGCTCTCGTTTCATAAATATCCATACTCACTTCTTAATTACCTTCATTATAGGCTCGTTGCATAATGTACTATTAAATAACTTTATATGAAAGTGAGTGGAACTGTACTGTTGTTCTGGACTTTGAAGTCGCCGGAGCTGATACAGTTGGATTTCCATGAGACTATCTGAAATGCACAGTATACCATGTACCCCTTTGGAAAGTAAAATCATTTTTCTTGATCATACTGTGAAATTAGAAAGTCAGCATTTTCGAGCAGTTTACAGCTTTGCATCGAAGTTGGTTACAGTTTTTTTTTTCAAAATTTACAGTATTGTGCCATAAAATGAACGGAATATATAATTATTGTACATCCTAAAGTACAAAGAGTATAACGAACTGTAGTGTCGCAAGAAACTCCTTCAAATCCACAGTTACATAACAGATTGTGCTTACGCTTATCCCAAGGTCTGTCAATGTAATTTTTCTTTACTTTCTACACGCGAAGATAGTCGAAATGTTTCATTGAAATTTCCGAAATATACACAGAGCTGTAACTCGAACAAGTGTTGGAGAGAAACTAACGCTCGCCGGATTCAACTTTAAGTTCTCTGTGTTCCCAAAAACTGCATCTGTTTCTAAGACTGTTTGCGGATTCGGTAATGATGGCGCAAGAATGAAAGAAATATGCCATTTATTATCAATTACAAGTGGCGTAGACAGCGATTGGGCCAGGTGGGCCCAGGCCCGCCCAAAAAAATTGCGAATTATTGCGCTTTTTTTGGTGGAGGGAACACTAAACCATGGATCAAGAGCAATAGTTACAATCGATAGAATTAAGATAAGTAAAAAATGCGTTGAAAAGTGTAATTTTGTTTTTAGATTGTCCTTTCCAAACTACCGATACAAGGAACCTGATTAACTATAATCCACTATTAAACTTTGTTTTATTTAAGTGGTAAGCTATGAGTCGTTGACTGTTACCGATTTATTATTTAACGTGGTTTATATAGTTTGCTAGTAGACGAAGCTAGGGACCAAGGGATGAAAGAACAGCTGTCCATTTGCTTCCAATATGTTTTTTTTTATTTTATTGGGTTATTTTACGACTCTGTATCAACATATAGGTTATTTAGCGTCTGAATGATATGAAGGTGATAATGCCGGTGAAATGAGTCCGGGGTCCAGCGCCGAAAGTTACCCAGCATTTGCTCGTATTGAGTTGAGGGAAAACCCCGGTAAAAACCTCAACCAGGTAACTTGCCCCGACCGGGATTCGAACCCTGGAGCCAGACGCGCTGACCGTTACTCCACAGGTGTGGAGTCCAATATGTTTATGGCGTGCACATGCAAGAGCGGTTTATTGGCTTCATTCAGTTAAAACAACTAAACGCCGCATTTCTTGCAAATACAATAGAGGATCATCTAAAATGTCTTGGACTTCACATTAAGAAATGTGTTTCTCAGGCCTACAATGTTGCTTCGGTGATGTTGGGTCATTTAAGTGAAGTAAAAGTAAAGCTAATATCTGTAATCCTTACCCTTATAACATTATTATGTTCATAGACTCAATTTGGTGTTGGTAGATGTTTGTAAAAATGTTGAAGGGATTGGTCATTTGATTGAACTGTTAGAAGCTATTTACTCATTTCTATCACAGGGCACCTTAAGACATGACGTCTTTTTACAAGTCCAAATGGATGAAGGTTTGAAAATTTTCGAAATCCCACAACACTGTGATACAGGATGGGCTTCAAAATATACAACCGTTCATTTCTTCAAGAGCCGATTTAACTATGTTAGGTTGAGCCTAAAAAATTGTTTGACAACGATAAAAAGAAGGAAGATGTGGAAGCTACTGGATTGTTACATCAGCTGAGAAATTTGACACCCTATTTTATTTGGTATGTTTAGACGATATTCTTGCTGTTGCAAATTCATTATCGGAAGCACTGCAGTCTCCAACAATGGATATTAGTAAATGTTCGTCCCTCATTAAGGCAAACGATAGAGAACTTTTCAAAGCTCCGAAACGAAGAAAATTCGAAGAATTTTATTCCAGCGCTGTTTGTATGGCAGAAGTCTTCCGAATCAGTGTCTGCACAAGAAAAAAAGGAATCATTGGCCACGTCAATCTCTGGTAACCAGACTATTTCGTTACTGATGATGGTGGTGTTATGCGGAAGAGTTCCGATTCAAAGCAACAAGATAAAGTTTTCTTGAGAGGAAGTTAATATTAATATGCTTGATAATGTCATATCAGAAATGAAAAGACGGTTTGAAGAAAATTCTGTTTTCTGTGAAGCAATATTAGCTTGTGATCCAAAGTCTTCTGATTTCATGAACTTCAAGACGTTGCGAGAACTGGCTGACTTGTATGGATCTTTAAATTGCGTGTTAAACATAAACAAGGAACTTCTAGGAAAATAGTGTTCCCTAGTGAAATCAATGAATTTCAAATCAAAACTTATGTGACCTATATTATAAACTATAGAACATGAGCATGGATGTGGCATTCCAGGACCTACTCCAAGTTTGACAAATTATACTGATTCGTCCCATCATAACTGCATCCGCAGAAAGGACTTTTTCTGTATTACGACGAACAAAAACTTACACTAGGACAACTATGTCAAGTACAAAGCTTTGTAATCTAGCATTTTTATCCATCGAGAGGAGAAAAGTTGGGATTTTTTGTAGGACCCATCATCAGTGATGACAGATTCGTTGCTAGGAAATCTCGACGGCTCCATTTCACCCTATGAAGCGTTTGTATAGGTATGGCTTGCATGATTGTTTATCATAATTTTGCATATTATTAAATAAGACTTCCGAGAATGAGCTTCAAGATAGTTGACGGCAGCGGCGTTGTCAGGAGATGGGTCAGGTACTTTCTAAATTCCGCTTATCTGGCCCACCCAAAAAAATTAGACTGGCTACGCCATTGTTAATTACGCATTTCTGTATCGTCTCAGGTGAAAACCTGATTAATTTAATGTCAAATAAATGAGAATATACTATTCTAAATCAGTGATAATATGGGTAAATCATCTCCCTATCGAAAATATTTTCATGCTCCATATTAGGATTTAGCAAAATTGCCTATTTTTAACCTTGGACGAAAAAAGTGGGCGTTCCATGGGGAGATTAAGTTAAATTTTTGGTGGTCAGAACTAAATCTCACAGCGTTGCCAGGAGTCGAACCTGCATTCGTGCATTCGTTGTATTCGTTGTGCTATCACTTGAACCCCAGCTACAGTATTAACAATTTATGAAAATCTTGAATATAACGCTCACCGAGTTTTGGCAGCGGATATGGGATGCAGAAGTACCGGATGTAGAATTCGGTGATGTTGACCCCTACTTCAAGGGCATACTTCGTTTTGTTGACTTGGCCGGGAGTTGCGTATACGCTAAAGGGGAAGCCCTGGGAGATAGTTACGGGATCAAGTCGCTTGAAGTCGCACACTATAAAGCAGCTGAGGTATGTGACCATGGGCACTGATTCTCTGAACTCTACAGTGGTCAGTCCGGCCTCTGGATAGTTTTCAGTCTCCCCCTGTAACACACAATTAAGAACAGATACTACTATGCCAAAATTAGGGAATATTCAAACGTTACAGTACGTGTTCGTGCCTCTTATCACTACACTAGCCGTACCCGTGCGCTCCGCTGCACCTGTTAGAAATAAATATAAAGTAATTACATAATTAAAATAGGAACATTCGTGTTTGATAGAAGGATAAATCGTTTAATATGTTACTTAATTTAAATTGTATTTAAATAATTAAAATGCGGTCATTTTGGTCCAGAACGCAATCATTTGGTGCAATGACAATTCCTTTAACATGTTTCTTAATTGTTATTACATGCAACCATAGTTTAATGAAGATGGACATCATTTAGTTTTAATGTGTATACTTTATATTACTTGCTATATGTTTCAGAAGTTACTGTAATAACATTGTAGAATTATGTCCATCTAGAGAAACTACACTTTCCAATGGTGAAATAATAATTAAACAATTAATTAGCTTCCGATATTGCTTCATACAAACACAGAAACATTCTCTTAGGCTATGTTTAATAGCTTTCGATTGTTGTTGTCCAAGGCCCCTTATAGACGAAGTCATTTGTTTTTATTTCAGTACAGCGCCTTAGATGGCGTTGTTATTGTAATTTTAAAACTCATTTATCTCATTAAATATCAGTCCTATCAAAATTTTGTATAGAATAAAACTTATCGGAAATTATTTTTAAAGAAACGTTTGTTATGTAATATTTTTCATGAAAATCAATAATAAGCGAGATATTTCGTTTTATTTAATTCAGGCTCCCTTATAATCCCCCTTTTAAATAAAGTATTTTGAATACTATATAGCCTAAAATCTAACTTACAACGAACTTAATTTATATTCTAATTTTCATATAAATCGGTTCAGCCACTATCGCGTGAAAAGGTAACAGACAGACAGACAGACAGACAGACAGACAGACAGACAGACAGACAGACAGACAAAAATTTCAAAAAAGCGATTTTCGGTTTCAGGATGGTTAATTATACATGTTAACACCAATTATTAATGGAAAATCGAAAATTATCAGAAAAATTTTGGCTACAGATTTATTATTAGTATAGATTACCTTGTAAAATCGACTTGAAATTAGTTTCAGTCAGAGTTCGTGGATGTAGTAGAGTACTGTACTCCAGTCAGGAGAAGATCTCAGGGGAATGAGACACAGCGGGGTAATGCTATGAATGAATGTTGATGTCATAAGAAGTCATAAGGTCACACACGTGGGTACACGCATCTCCATTGGCTAACTCTCAAAGCACAAACGATAACACTGATACACACATATTTATACTACCCTAGTTACAAAATTAGATCACGGTTAATTTTCTGGTCTTTTAATCCCTCCATACAGGAAATAACACATGCAGGAGAGCGCATGTTTCTTAAACTGACGTTATAACGGCAATATTAGGGGAGAGTCGGGTAGTATCGGACATCGGGTAATATCGGACAGTGAGTTTCTTTCATCTACCACACGATGATAGTACCTGATTAACATGGCTACGTTTCTGTGATGTCGCATAGAGAAACGTAACCATGTCATTCAGGTACTACCATATGGTGGTAGATGAAAGAAACGCACTGTCCGATACTACCCGATGTCCGATACTACCGACTCTCCCCTACGTATCTACTTCGCTCCAATAGATGACGCAATAGTAAACACATTCTTTTCACGGTTAATCTCCTGGTTGGAGAACAGTAGTGCAATCACCTAGTCGGCCGTCTTTGTTATTCCATTTGAACACGTTTGGGATATAAATATTTAAAATAGAACTTAGATAATTCTAACTTTAATGGAATGAATTTCAAAAGAATCTTCCTACATTTTAGAACATTATTGTCTATCAATATACTAAGTACAAAAACTTAATTTAATAATTATTACAACATAAATATACATTTAAGTGTTCAACACATTCCTTCCTGCACAACATCACAATTATAGGAATTACAGCAATATGAACTTAATAAATTACAAATAATAACAATGTTGGAAATAAAAAATAATAAAGGTAAACACCTTGCCGAAATTTTAATTTCCTCTTTTCTGTAAATTTAACCAGGTTACCGGTACCTAAGAGTTATCAACGTAACCAAAGGAAATACACATATAAAGTAACTGCTTTGGACTGTATTTTACGAACACCTGACAGATTGATACAATGTACAGTATAATGAATTCTAAACCGAAACGCCTTTGTGAAAACTAATAATTACTAAGAACTTAGAAAGATTCACTCTGAGGCTAAACAGACGAAAAAGTACACCTTAAGGTTAATTACTATTGAAGATGTTGCCGTGGTGAAGTGGCAACATTTTTGGTGCATTTTTATGACGTGAAACCAACATGGCGACTGGGTCTTGATTACAGAAAAAAATAACAATAGAACATCACACTGACTTTGGAAAAATGATATTCTTAGCATAATTGGAACCCGTGATTATGGCTTTAGCTCTCGTGTACACCACATCATTCTATTTTGTTTTTACAGAAAAAATATATATCTCTGGTTCTGCGCTTCGATTTCTTGAGTCTGTTACATGTTTTCTATATTAGTTCAATGCTTCGAAAATCCCCCTATAATATGTGCCTATAATTCATGAAGAGAAAAAAAATATATTTACTGATATTTTAACAGTAATCACTGTTGATATAAAACGAGAATAAAATAACATTATAATCATGTCTGAGAGGTTTATGTAAGTTCAAATTCGTTCGTACATAAACAATTGATTTTCTCCGAGGTATGGCCTTGATGTCATAATCCATCATCTTTCATATGTGTGCGAGGGTGAGATATTTGTCGCGCCCCCATCACCCTGAAGTCGTCTACTGCCCAGACATTATGTTTGCTCCACGTGGCGTCATAGATTATTCAAGGGGAGGAAGAGAATCATTTTTCTTACAAATCGATACGAGTTTACTGTCCATAAAATTACGTTAGTTTACAGTCATTACTGAAGCATGCATTGTGCAGATAACAAAAGCAATATTATTTTAAAATTAGACATTTGAAATAGTATATAACGATACAAGGTTGGGAAGTGCTTTTTACAAAATCGGGAAAAAGTTTGGAAAACCAGCAGAGCGAATGTTTAAATTTCCGAGATTTTGTAATGCACTTCACAAACATGTATTGTACAACATTTCTTGCACTATCATATTTTTAAAATTCCAAATACAATATATTTTTCATTAAAAATTTAGAGCAATATTATTCTAAAGCCTTAATAAAATTGCACTGTAATGGTAACTAAGTAACAATAAATGCACTGTAATGGGTCTGTTTCAATATAGTTTTATGTTATGAAGAATAGTTTCCCTAGCAACAAGTTTGTGTGGTAATTCTAACTTTCAAGACCTAAGAACAATAGCTGTAAATACAGGAAAAAACACGATCGTGCAAAAAAAATTATTTCTGAACAACGCATAGTTACAGTTCAAAACATAGTAAATGGAAAATAGTGATTCATCCATTCGAATCAAGTTTTGATTGAAATAATTGTTCATTAAATAAATACAAACGTATTTATCCTTTCTATTTCATTTCGACTGTATATGCAATGAAAATTTGGAAGCAAAATATTCATTAAAATATTTTCCCAGTCATAAACGAAACTACGACTGATATTTATTCACAATGTTCTGCCCAAGGGCAGGTTTTTCACTGCAAACCCATAATTCTCCAAACTTTCATATTAACGACTGAAATAATATTGTTTATTACCGGTACTTTTTTATTTTTATTGTTTTACAGATTTGTTTAAAGAAAATAGAAATATCATTTTACTGTAATGATGACTAAGAAACAATGTAGGGTAAAGTTGCCTAAATGCGTGATACCCCTAATCCCGTGAAACTTTTTTAAAATTGAATGCCAGTCAAAGTTTGCCGTTCGATCATAGCGCCAGACATCTTTCTCTAAATAGTGCATCTTTCGCCTACTTTTGAGACATCGGTGAACTTCCTAGCAAGATACTCAATCCCGTTACATTAAGAGAAAAAATGTATCACGGAATTAGAGGTATCACGGAATTAGGCAACTTTACCCCATGTGATACATGTACAAGAAAGAAAGAAAGGAGAAAAGCTAAGAAAGGAGGACTAAATAGCAATATTGCATTACTATTTATATAATATCTGATCTTATATTTCACTGTGAATTTACATTGCATTTTTTATTATTTCTCTCTAATGTGATGATTGTAAAATTATTTCTGCATTTTATTCCGAACTTCTACGGCCAACTGCAAAGGCAGTCAGACGTCCTGAAAAAGGAATTTATATAATATACAGGAATATGTAATTCTATCTATCCTCTTATGTAGTCCAGGACACATTGCAGTACAATAAAACTTCTTCGATATATTTAATTTTACAATTTAAATTTCTTGGAGAGTTTATAAAACGATTGTGCCTTATGGGATTTTAAGTAGACATAAATCGTTTATTAATAGTGCTTTTGTTTCAATCCATAAATATTGGCGATGTTAGTTATCATTACAATATGTGTATTGAAATGTATTAAAATAGTCTTATTCTCCTTACTGGACGACTAATCTTAAATAAATAAATAGATAAATAAATAGATAAATAAATAGATACATGAATAGATAAATAAATAGATGAATGAATGAATGAATGAATGAATGAATGAATGAATGAATGAATGAATAAAAAATAATATATAATAAAATTGAGCACTTTGTCGACAGGTTTATAGATTTACAATACCGCATATCTTTACATAGAACTACGTGTGTGGGATCACTTGTTGACAGGTGCATAGAAATACGTGTGGGTTCGATCACATGTCGACAAATGTATATCTTTACTATGCTGCATATTTTTACCACCTGTGGGTGATGTAAAAAATGGGAAGAACAAGAGGAATATAAGGAGAAAAACAGGAACACAAGGTGAAAAAGAGAAATATAAGGACAGCAATTGAAATCCAAAGAGAACAATGAAAATGCAAGGAGAACAATGGGTCAGGTGCATATCTTTACTATGCTGCATATCTTTACCTACTTGTGGGTGATGTAAAAATGGGGAGAACAAGAGGAATAATCCAAGGAGAACAATGTAAATACAAGAAGAACAATGTAAATACAAGGAGAACATTGAGAATACAAGGAGAACAACGGGAATACAAGAATAGCAAGGGGAATACAAGGACAACGAGGGGTATATAAGGAGGACAAGGGGAGTATAAGAAGAAGGGGATATAAGGAGATTGAGGGGAATATAAAGAAAACAAAGGGCATACAAGAAGAAAAAGGAGAATACAAAGATAAGAAGGGAATATAAGGAGGAAACAAGAATAACGAGGGAGAGGATTGCATTTTTATATGACGGTCAATTACCAAGTTATCTCGGGGAGAACAGATTATGGGAAGATAACTAATGAAAAATACGTGCAGTATTTCTACGTTAGAATTGTTCCACGTCTTCAGAGCAGATTGAACCCTTGAACCTCGGTCCTACGGCAGGGATGGTAACAACTCGACCATAGAGGGCATAATTGAGAGATATAAAGAGCAAGAAGTCGATACAAGCCAAGGTATCTCGATTTGATATTACTAAAACTTACCACTTGATCCATATTCGAAAGAGCGATGTAACCATCCCGAGGTTTGATGAGCCGGATTTTGAAAGTGGGTTTGAATCCCGGTTCATCAAAACAAGGAAATGCCTGCCGTGCATACGTAGGCTGGAACTTTGACGTTGCAATTTTCCTGTAACAAGTACAATTATGAACATAATAATTAAATTAGGTAATTACTATAAGCAATAACTATGACCAAACCAGAAAGTAATATAATAAATAAATGAATAAGTAATAATAAATAAATAAATAAATAAATAAATATTTATTTATTTATTTATTTAATTTTTATTTATGTCTTTACTTATTTATTTATTTATTTACTTATTTATTTACTTGTTTATTTATGTATTTACTTATTTATTTACTTATTTATTTATTTGTTTATTTATTTATTTATTTATTTATTTATTTATTTATTTATTTATTTATTTATTTATTTATTTATTTATTTATTTATTTATTCATTCATTTGAAAAAGAGAAGGCAGTTCAGTAATCTTTATATGAAACCAGTCAACGTCAGGATAGGAGAAGAAATGTCTGAAGGAAGTGAAATAGGGAGAGGAGTACGACAAGGATGGCCTTTATCATCTATTCTGTTCAACATCTACTTGGAGAATTTAGTGAAGAACTGTTTTCGGAACACAGAAGAGGTGATAGTAGGAGGAAGAAGAATAAAGTGCTTAAGATTTGCTGATGATATGGCGTTGTTAGCAGAAGAAGAGACAATAGTAAAGGGTATGTCGCTGGAGCTAAATGTCAGTTGCTAATATGGGATGAATATAAATGCAAACAAAGACAATGGTTGTCGAAAAAAGTGAAGAGAAGCGACTAGAAGCATTTGGAATTTGGATATGGAGGATGGAGCGTGTGAATGGACAGACAGAATAAGAAATGAAGCTGTGTTGGAAAAGTGGGTGATTAAAGAATGATGCTGAAACTGATCAGGAAGGGAAAAATAAATTGATTAGGTCACTCTCTGAAAAGAAACTGCATACTGAAGGGTGCACTGGAAGGAATTATTAACGGGAGAAGAGTTGCGGACAGAAGAAGATATCAGATGATAGACGACATTGAGATATATGCAGAAAAAGGAAGGCAGAAAATAGGAAAGATTGGATAATGCTGGGTTTGCAGTGAAAGACCTGTCATTTGGCAGAACACTATGTATGTAGGCTGTATGCTGTTATTATTATTATTATTATTATTATTATTATTATTACTATTATCATTATTATTATGTATCAAAGTATCAAACTCGTGCACTGAGGCTGCTCTAAGGTGTAGATTTAATTTTCGTTTGACCAAAATACCAGTTTTATTTATTTTATTATAGTTTTATATTTCATCCAAGCTGAATGTCTTTTAAACTCACGATAAATTTTTGGACTCATATGGCGAAAATATCGTTTAAACCATTTCTATCGAGCTAGATAACTTCTCAATTAATACATCATCGTTAAGTATCTGATAATAAAATGTGAAGGTGTTTGCATATGCTGTTACGGAATAGTATATTATGCAACGAGCCAATAATTGTAGTAATTAAGACACGAGTATGTTTGTTTATGAAACGAGCGTAAGCGAGCGTCTTAATTACCGTTATAGGCAAGATTTATAGGACTGCTTTTGTTCGACCATAATTAAATATCTAAGTTTCGAATTTTTACAAATATTTTACCTTGTTACTTTAGTGATAATAAAATGGTGAACATGCTTGTATTTTCAGCGTGTTCTCGAGTATTGCAATACATGGCACGAGTGTGTTTTTCAGCGTGTTTCCGAGTAGTGCAACAGATGACAGGCTGTACGCTGTATTTGATATTTTGCAGGACTTTTTCTGGAGATTTTAACCTCAAAACAACACACATGAAAACACAGGAAATGAACTCAATTTATTATAATATTAAAATTAACATGAACAGAATTTATTTTATTTGAAATACATGTTGTTGATTGTGCAGTTTGTAAAATTTATCTGGGGAATGGTCCCAGTGGATTGTTCGAAGTTGGATTAATGTTTATTTGAGTGATTCGTTCAATGTCACTTTCAAAACTCGCGTCTGCCATTTTGGATTGATGTTGCGCGTACGATATTAACAAATATAGCATATTCTTAGTTGGAAATCGATAGTTGCTATAACATAGTGAATAGCAATATTTTAATGTATGTAATTAAGATACAATTACGCCACATGTAATGAGCGTATAGTATTGTCGAGTAAAAATATCTTGTTATGCATACGGTACTTTCTAGCATCTAGCTCGGTCATATCCCCATAGAGACAATCTGCCTGCAAATGAAATATTAGATAAGCTACAGCAACTTTCTTAGTTGACCAATAAGCAGTTATTTTTGTGGTCGTAGTAACTGCTAATAAAATTGTATGGTTTTTCGTGGTATGTGAAACTATCGCGGTGAAAGTTTCTTTCTCATTGAAGTACCAGAATACATAGTAGCGTAGCTAATCAGTGCAAGTCGGTGATGTATGTAAGTTCGAGTTTTTATTCTAAGTAGAACTGATTTATTTGTTCGGACTCCCGATGGATAAAAGTAGTCGTAGACTCTATTTCAGAGTCTTCCTCACTCAGATGATTTCTATTCCGTGTACAGACAGACCGTACAGATGGTTTATACAAGAATGAATGGTTGGACGAAGAATTGACTGTTTTTTTTTTTTACTTATTTTGTCGAATTTAATGTCATATTCGTAAAGGTTGATAAGGCTGGATTTATTGGTATTTTTACAGTCTTTTAGATATAAAATTAAACTTCTTATGATTATAAGGAAGGAGATATAAACATTAATCGTTTTATTTTATTGGAAAAATACAGAACAAAAGATGGTGTTACCAAAACTATCTTCTTTATAGGCTGTTTCGGTTATAAAAATGATTTTCAATAATGAAAGCTGTGATCTTCAAAATATGTAATATCCCCCTAACTCCCTGTTTGTCCAATATCCGTCTGAGAAAGATAGCGGCACAAATACAGAAGGCGGCAACTGATTATTGTATAAGAGAAAATGTACAGTCACTTCAAAAAAATTGACCGCACTATTGATAGTCTCCTTTTCAAGGTAGATATGACCGTCGTTCATTACAAATGCTATGTTTGGCTCTAGTTTGTCGAGTACGGCAAGTTCGAGATTCGCTCTGCAGAAGGCCTATCGTGTTTGTTCCACCTTGTTATAAAAATATCCGCTGTCATACACAATAATCTAACCGCTTAAGGATTTTAGCATAGATCTTGCGATTAGATTCAAATATGAAATAAGACGAAGTCTGTAATGTTTTGGTTGCTCTCTCATGTTCGAACATTGCAGGATACTAGTAGATATGCTCTTAGCGAAGGAACAGCGAATGAAAAGTGCGAACATTTACTATTCGTCCTGTTCGGGCAGAGAGGCCGTGGTCTACTGACGATGTTGCATCCAGACGTTTCGTCCACAGCTACGGTATACATCTTCAATGGGGAGATACACGCGGGCGAAATGATCTCCTCGGTGTACCAGGGGCAATTGATGATCACACTGTAGACCACGGCCTCTCAGCTCGAAGAATCGATCAAGGCTTATGATCTCATTATCTCATCTCATTAGCCCATCTCCCATTATGGAAAATTCTTAACAATCAAAAAGTTGAAGAACTACCTGTCAATTTTATTAAGAGGTTCGACCACTCATCGTGGGTAATGATCAAAGTCGGACGAAAAGTATCTGAGGAGTTTCAGATAAGTCAGAGATTTAAGACAAGGATGTGGAATATTCTCAACTCATTATGTATAGAAGAGGTGCTAAGAAATTGGAAATTGTCATGCAGAATAAGTTATACACTCGCTACAGTTTGCCGACAACAGAGTAGTAATTGTCCAAGACCGTCGATAATCTGTATATAAGGGCGGCCCGTCCTTAGGGACCACCGGGCCCGTGCTCCACCAATATTTCATTCACCAGCAATTTTCTTTTCGCAATTAAAATGCATAAATTTTGTTCAGGACAGTGTACTGGATTCATAATTGCGTCAGTAAATTTCGTAACACGGCGCAATATGTGTCAGTAAAACGTCAAAGATAGTATGACACTATGAGATTGGGCCCGCGTCGAAGGGCCCCACAACTTGAATCACTTTAGCGCTCAACTGCCATGGTGCAAGGTATGCAATGTTCGCTATCGACGGAGATTCACGAAGTGTTACGAAGTTACCGTCACGAATATAATGTTTCTCGTTGGGGACCGACGAACCTGGCTCGCCTGCCGGACGGAAGCGAGTCGCAGTTATTTGTTGTACTGTGGGTCGCAGTGCCACTGAACAGTGGGTTAATTCTAGAAGTGTCCGTGTGAATTTTGAATAGCGCATGCGAGCGAAGTGTGAAAACATGAATAAAGTGGATTAGCTATTAAAACATTGTTTTCTTCGTTAAAATTAGAAGATAGACTTGAAGTTAAACGACTAGGCACACATCAACCTAATGGCATGAGTTTTACACAGGTGGATGGTATGAAAAGGAGAAATTTCTTCAGCTCGTGCTTCACAAAGAAGTCCTGGCTAACTGTAAGTGACGAAAAAACAAAGTTTATTTTATTTCTATTGTCTATTGTTTGGTGGCGAAGAACTGTGGACGTCGACAGGTTGCAAAGATCTAAAACATTTAAGGGAGCGCAACAAAAAACAAGAAGAAAGTGTAATACATTTACAAAATGCTTGTAAGTTTAAACTATTTGGTACAGTAAATATCGCAGCAGAAGTGGATTCCGCGGTCAAATTTTCAATCCAGAAACACAACGAACTGGTCACAAAAACAGACATATACTAGCAAGGGTAATTTATTCTTTAGTATTTTGCGGAATTCACGCATTATAACTGAGGGTTCAGAGCGAAAATCAGGGATCTGCAAATCGGAGAAATTTGTTAGACATGTTATCTTTACTTGCCAGTCTTGATAATGTATTGGATGAACACTTAAACAGTACTTCTGTTTTTAAATATACTTTACACATTATACAAAATGAATAATTATTAGATAGTGTGTATGATGTATACATCAAGATCTGAAACAGAACATTAATTCTACAGAATTTGTTGTTGTACAGGTTGACGAAACAACAGACATAACATGCAAAAGCCAATTTGTTATTATTTTGAGATACATAAAAGGTTGTAAACCTGTGGAAAGGTTTCTTTCTTTCAAAGAGGTAAACAACCGCACGGTTAACGGTCTGAGCAAGGTTCTAAAACGAAGTCTATAACCTTTCAATTTAGAAAATAAACTCATAGCTCAAGTATATTATGATGGTGCTACAGTAATGAGTGGTAGTTTTAGATGTATTGTGCTGAATTAATTTTTAAGCAGAAATAATTAACTAAAATGAAATAAAAAATCTTGGTGCATTATTTAACGTATACCGCAAAATTTGTAAAATATCTGGCCCCACCAACAAAAATGATCACGAGCCGCCACTGTCTGTATTTTTTCACGTGACGTATCTTCTGTCGTCTCTGAGTTCAGTAATGTATCATAAGTGAGGCTTTTGTCGTCAGTATTTTTTTAATTGCCATACATTAAAATAAAAGTAAAGTAGGCTTTCAACAATTTATTGAACCTTGAATTCCCTACAAAGATCAAAGAAATTTTAACACAGTAATGCTGAGTAATGACCTAAATCTTTATGTGTGTTGCTCAAAATGTCCACTATTAGCATCTTGACATAACTTGGCTCTTCAATTACCTCCCACATAAGGTTATTTAATTGCTGAGGGTTATATTAGCTATTGCTGCTGTGACTTGTAAATCTAGTGGAATTGTTGGTGGTGTTGAATAAAGAACATTTTTATGAGGAAATACAAAGAAGTCTAATATCGATAATGATATCAGGTGATCAGTCTGCCACGTAACAAGTCCAGAGTATAATAGTAACGCCCCATTTTGCACCAAAATTAATCTTGGTAAGGTTCAACGTGGAATATCGATTAAGGGACAGATTCCTCTAAAAAGACTAAAATACCGCCAAATTCTTTAAGTTTCAAGACCCTAACTAATGCTACCGAGGTTAAAAATAATTTATATCTAAAATAATAGGGTATCTAATCCTAGTTTAAAACAAAAAATTTTAATCGCTTAAAATTTATAATTATATAATAATTTGTTCACCACTGCAATAGCAAGCATGTAAATATTCATCTGATTTAAACCGCGATTTTCCATAGCAGCTATTGTTTTTTTCCAAATATATTAAACAAAATACTATCAATTCAAACTTGTACCCAGCCTGCGCACTATTAGCTCCATTCAGTCATACAGATTTCCCATTAATTCGTGACTCCACCTTCCCCGGCTGAGACGACTAGACCTGCAGTTAAGCACTGCTCAGTGACGGATTGTATCATACTAGTAGCTTTTACAAACGTTCTCTCTTGCTGGTCGCCTGATATACATCACTGAAGGTCAAGCGGAAAGGACATGGGAGGAGGGTTCAGATATATATATCATTTTCATCAGATTCAGAATTTGAAGGAGAGTCAAATATTTACAGCGTGTCCCATTTGAAATAAGAAAGTTAATATGATTTCGAGTTATGTCGGAAATGGTATTTAAAGAACACACACGCACACACACACACACACACATATATATATATATATATATATATATATATATATATATATATATATTGTATATTTTATATCACATAAACACTTCCCCAATTTACATTTAAATATTAGCATAACTATAAAATATATTTAGGGACTAGCAGAATGGGTCCTGTTGCATAAAGCTACAATTACTATTTTACTAGTGACAAATTAGTAAATAAGTAAAAGACCAGTCATTTCCATTACATAAATCTGTATTGGTAAATTTGTCACCACAAGTGATAAGCACTAGTAATTACCAGGGAAAGGATTTATATGTAAATACATATTTACTTATAAAGCTAATATAATTTATATTTTGCATTATCTTTATGTTTCACAATGTGTATGGTTGAAAAATCCTACTTTTATTTTCCATATTTTTCCATATTTTAGAGTTTAGTACATATTTTCGTTAATTTCCATATATTTTCCATATTTCATATAAAACAGTCCATATTATATTAGGTTTAACAATAAAACAAAACAAAATTCCATTAACTTTTAAAAATACATTTCAACAATAGAGATTTAAACACATGTTCAGTAATCCCTTTAACATCAGAGTTATTTGAAAATTAGCAGTCCTATCAACAATGGGAAAGTAAGTTACAAAACTGTATTAATTTAATTTAAAATTTTTAACAGACTTCAGTTGTGCAGCTCAACAGTTAAATGCCAGTCAGAGTACACATAGGTTCAGTTTTGTAAATCATACTATAAAGACGGTAAATATGCCAAAAGTACGTCATTCAGTCAATTTAAAATCAAAACTAACAAGTTACATTTCAGAATTTAAAGAAGATGGTTTATCAACTGACAATAAAATATTATTTTGTAATTTGTGTCAGTGTGCAGTATCATCTACACAAAAGTTCCTGGTGCAACAACACATTACAACTAGTAAACATCAGGCCAACAAACAACTAAATTCCAAGCAGAGACAATTGTTTTTAACACAACCAACAACATCGAATGTAAGATCTGAGTTTAACATCGACCTGTGCCGTTCTCTCATCTCTGCTGATATTCCTCTCTACAAACTAAAGAATAAGGTCTTCAGGGAATTCCTTGAAAAATATACTCAACATACAATCCCGGATGAGTCAACACTTAGGAAGACGTATGCTCCATCCATCTACGATGAGACAATACAGAAGATAAGAGATGAAATTAAAGATAGTTCAATTTGGGTTTCCATTGATGAGACTCCCGACAAAGAAGGTAGACTTGTTGGTAATGTAGTTATCGGTTTGTTAAGTGAACAATATTCTGAACGAATTCTTTTACATTGTGATGTTCTAGAAAAGTGCAATAACAAAACTATAGTTAAACTGTTCAACGAAGCTATGGGTATCCTGTGGCCAAAGGGTATTATGTACGATAATGTGTTATTCTTTATTAGCGATGCTGCCCCTTATATGGTCAAAGCTGGACAAGCATTATCTGTTGTATATCCTAAATTGACTCATTTTACTTGTGTGGCGCATGCATTTCATCGTGTGGCAGAAGTGGTCAGAGACAATTTCCCTAAAGTAGATTTGTTGATTTCATCAGTGAAAAAAGTATTTCTCAAAGCTCCCAGTAGAGTTAACGTGTTGAAAGAAATGTACCCTGAAATTCCATTGCCACCAAAGCCAATTTTAACTAGATGGGGTACATGGCTAGAAGCAGTTGAATATTATGCCGAACATATAGACTCTATTAACAATGTTCTCCTTGCATTGGACTCTGAAGATGCAGTCTCAATTGATACTGCGAAAACAGTTACCTGTGACATAAGTGTGAAGAATGACTTAGCTCACATTCAGCATACATTTTCATGCATCATAAAAACGCTCAAAAGTCTCCAAAATAGGCACCTTTCACTATCTGAAAGTTTTGAAATTATAAATAGTACTGTGGAACAACTGAATCGTGGTAGAGGTAAAGTTGCAGATGCAGTAAGAGCTAAGGTGGACACTGTACTTTCAAAAAACCCTGGATATGAAGAACTACAAAAGGTTGTTGCTGTGATGAGTGGTGAATCAACAGTGAAGATTAACTTGGACTTATCCCCAGCAGACATTGTGAAATTGAATTATGTACCAGTTACTTCTTGTGACGTCGAACGCTCTTTTAGTCAGTATAAATCTATCCTCAGAGACAATAGAAGAAGATTCACTTTTCAGCACTTGAAAGAAATGTTTGTAACCTATTGTTATGGTAACAGACAATAAAAATTGTGTTTTGTTGAAACTACATTGGAAGATAAGGTACGTCCATTATATTTTTTGTTTAGTTTGATTAAAATGTACCAATATTTAACGTACATAGTCATTTTTTTATAATTTTAAGTCCATATTTAATTCCATATTTTGGTAAAAATCCATATTTAATTCCATATTTTGGTAAAAATAACTACATATATATTTACATATTTCATATATTTTTAGTCCATATAAATCCGTTCCCTGGTAATTACTAACAGTTTCATTTATTTTACCAAAGAATTGTTGCATAACAATTTGTCATTTGTAAAATAGAATCGCGAGCACGTTTTCTACCAATCCTTTGTTTTTGATAAACTTTCTTAAAAGTGTAGAAATACTATTTTTAATGTAACATAACTGGGTGGGTATCGATTACGCGCGAAAAGGTCAAAATCTCATCAACTGCGCGCGGACAGCTACTTTGTAAACACATAAACCACGTGCGGACAGCTATATTGTAAACACATCAACTGCGCGCAAACAGTTATTCCGTAAACATATCAACTGCGAGCGTCAGTGCACCTTTGCAATTTTTATATAAATTTTATAAAAGTAGAATGTCAGTATAGTAGTAGTGGTGGCGGTGGCGGTGGCGGTGGCGGCAGCAACAGCAGCAGCAGACAAAGTAATATAATGAGTAGTAACACTGCTCGCGTTTGCCAATATCTGTACATTCTGCTTTACAATGAATGACAATTTTGACTACGTATTCATATACGAAATGAAAATATATTTATGCGAGATAGTGCGTATTTGCTTGCTTTGCGCACAAAACCAATACGTGGTAAGTGTGAAATACCACATTCAGTATTCCCAACGTAACACACATAACAATTTCCCTATTCTTACCGCTTAAGCGTCATATCCATTTTACTGCTTTAGGCTTTTAACATATTAGTTTTAAAGACGTTCAATATAGTAATAATTATAAATTGGAAACTTACCACTGCAATTTCACCTAAATTGCACTGTTAATTATTGTTTTTAAATATTTGCAAAAATTAAGTAAACTCTACAACACCACAAAAGTTACTGCATTTGTAATGCAAGTAACATTAAGGAAGCCGTGAAAAAATCAACAAGATTCCAAACTCATCATAGACTGGGGGAAAAAAAAGACAGACGTATATCACGGCCTGCTGCAGTATAGTAAACACAGAAAACATTTTATAGGAACAATGTTGAAGATAGATATATTTGTTTTCCAAAGTTGCCGTCATTGAACAGAAACCAAGATGGAGATTTCATTGCAACTAATTAGAAATTCCTCTTTCTGGTATGTAATAAACGATCTTCGCACAAAATAATGTACGATACACGAGCGGTATGTTTGTTTTCATGTTCTCGGAAAGTAAAAAAGCTAAACTACGTTTCGCTTTTTCAATATTTTCCTCGAACATGAAAACGTCAACATACCGCTCTTGTAACGCATATTACTATTATATATGAAAATATATTTATTATTAGACTAACAACGACTCCTTAAATGTATGTTTTTCAACCGTACTAATTTAAGGACACTCTGTTAGTCTGATAGAATTTTTGTTGATGGAACTTATAATTACTGTTGTAATTTTTTATCGATTAATTACTATTCATATTTCAAGAATTGTTTCATACATATCCTTAGTATTTTGTTTACTTCCCAGCAAATGAGCAGAAACGTATTATACGAGTAACATGTTCAATAAGCTTGTCACTGTTTACGATAATATTAATATTAAGCTTCAGCCATCAATAATAGTAGCAGATTTTAAACAATCTACTCGTAAAGAGCTGTGAAGCAAGTGTGGCCTTCATCTATCATTGGTTGTAGGTTTCATATAACACAGGCATGGTGGAGAAAAAAAAATCCAAGCTTTGGACGGTTAGCGAGACCGCGAAACCAGGTGGCCTGGGTTCGATTCCCGGTTGGGGCAAGTTACCTGGTTGATGTTTTATCCGGGGTTTTCCCTCAACCCAATACGAGCAAATGCTGGGTAACTATCGGTGCTGGACCCCGGACTCATTTCACCAGCATTATCACCTTCATCTCATTCAGACGCTAAATAACCTAAGCTGTTGATAAAGCGTCATAAAATAACCTACTAAAATAAAAATAAATCCAAGCTTTGGGCCTTTCATCTGAATATAAGGACATTAATAGCGAAATTAGCATATGGTTACACTGGGTATTCGCCCTAACATTTCTTTGTTCCCCAGCATGTAGGTGATGCTTTTGTTGAGGATTTAATGGGGTATTCGCCCTAACATTTCTATGTCCCCCAGCAATTAGGTGATGCTTTTGTTGAGGATTTAATGACTATAATTCCCACAAATTCCATTGTAACTAACTTTGCTGATTACATAACTTCTAATTTCATACAGTCAGATGCAACATTTTCTCCCGAAATTTGGGCTTCAGATGCAATAACATCAGAAAGAACCACAAATGCTTGTGAGACATTTCATAGGACTTTCGGCCTGAATTTTAACATCACCCACGCACGCACATAGACACACACACACACTTACTTTTGTTGATGCCATTATCCAGACACAGACTAGCACATACTTACTTACTTACTTACTCACTCACTCACTCACTCACTCACTCACTCACTGGCTTTTAAGGAACTCGGAGGTTCATTGCCGCCCTCACATAAGCCCGCCATTGGTCCCTGTTCTGAGCAAGATTACTCCAGTCTCTATCATCATATCCCACCTCCCTCAAATCCATTTTAATATTATCTTCCCATCTACGTCTCGGCCTCCCTAAAGGTCTTTTTCCCTCCGGCCTCCCAACTAACACTCTATATGCATTTCTGGATTCGCCCATACGTGCTACATGCCCTGCCCATCTCAAACGTCTGGATTTAATGTTCCTAATTATGTCAGGTGAAGAATACAATGCGTGCAGTTCTGTGTTGTGTAACTTTCTCCATTCTCCTGTAACTTCATCCCTCTTAGCCCCAAATATTTTCCTAAGCACCTTATTCTCAAACACCCTTAACCTATGTTCCTCTCTCAAAGTGAGAGTCGAAGTTTCACAACCATATAGAACAACCGGTAATATAACTGTTTTATAAATTCTAACTTTCAGATTTTTTGACAGCAGACTGGATGATAAAAGTTTCTCAACCGAATAATAACAGGCATTTCCCATATTTATTCTGTGTTAAGTTTCTTCCCGAGTATCATTTATATTTGTTACTGTTGCTCCCAGATATTTGAATTTCTTCACCTCTTCAAAAGATAAATTTCCAATTTTTATATTTCCATTTCGTACATCACAGCACATACATCAAAATTAATGATAGCGACTGTGCCAAACCTAATTCTGTTTATGAAAAGAGCAGAAAAAATATATAAAATAGCTCATTTCTTAATACAGACAAGAATATATCAGGCGATTACATTTTTTAAAAGTCGTGTCTTATTATTATAATAAGAAACAATTTTTGACAAGTACTCAGTTCGGGTATTACCATTTTAACTTCTTGACGCGTATCCAGTTTGGGTACTAGTATTTTAAATTTCTTGCCAAGTACCCAGTTCGGGCATTTTTAACCATACCTATTCATAAAATAGAGTCCTATGTCTCTGAAAAATAGGATTAAAAAACTGACCCCTGCGCGTAGTTGATATATACCCAGAATTAACTGCCGCGCGTAGTTGATATGTACCCACTGATATCCCAACTGACCGCCGCGCACAACTGACGAGTTTCTGGCAGGTAAATTTTGGGTGGCGCGTAACTGCCACTCTCCGACATAACTTAATCTTCAAGCAGTGACAGTGAATAATAAATTCATACGTAGGCGGAGGAGAACATTTAGAGCAAGAATGAATACTGATCTTAAACAATTTCAGTTTAAAGAAAGATTCTGCATGCCAAAAATTAAATTTGAGATATTGCTTGCTACTGCAAAGCCTTAAGGTTGACGCTCACTGGCACGAACCGACCGGAACGGAAATCTACAGCAGTCCGTCTTCCGCGGAAGCTCTGACGCTCATTGCTCGGAATATTCCGATACCAGTCGACAGGCAGTCTGGTTTAAACATGGAGTGGGATAGTAGTGATAGTAGCAGTTCCGAAGATGATTTTATTTTACTGAGTCTTTCAGCTGGTGAGGAGGAAAATAAGGAAAGAAAAAAGAAAATATGGGGGCATAACTAGAGCCTGGATTTTATGTAATATGAAAATGTGAAATATGTAGCTAAAAATGACAAAATATGTAGATAAATATGTAATAAATAAAAATATATGTAATTTAAAATCTAAGCTTTATTAGATGTATTTTTGCACACTGATAAAAAATTACAGGGGCACATGTGATTCAACCTCATTTAATTATTGTTTGGAGGCGCAATTAATAATTGAATATTTTTCCATATTTTCTGCGGTCATTGATCATCTCGTCGATGACAACCCATACGTAGGAATCATCAAGTTCAGCTCTAATCGTTTCCCTTGTGTGAGTATAGCAGGAGTTCAAATAACTTTTCCGGAGTGTTGATTCATGCGAATATTGAAGTTGCAGAATTTGCGTAGGAATGCTTGAAACTTTGGAACTCCAAGTTTATACCATAATATGTTGCAGCAACCATTGCCATGCACAAATTTTTTATGAAATTCACTGGTAGAAGACGAAGAATGTTTCAGCACCACTTGTGCAAGAAGAACTTGTTTCTTTTCGATGAAGCACGTTTTTTTATTTCTTACATAAAGTTCAGTTTTTAAATGCTGTCCGTCCACACCTGTGGAGTAACGGTCAGCGCGTCTGGCTGCGAAACCAGGTGGCCCGGGTTCGAATCCCGGTCGGGGCAAATTACCTGGTTGAGGTTTTTCCGGGGTTTTCCCTCAACCCAATACGAGCAAATCCTGGGTAACTTTCGGTGCTGGACCCTGGACTCATTTCACCGGCATTATCACCTTCATTTCATTCAGACGCTAAATAACCTAGATGTTGAGACAGCGTCGTAAAATAACCCAATAAAATAAAAAAATAAATGCTGTCCTAATTGTGACTTCATGGAGCACCCAATACGTTTGACACACTTTGCACATCACGATTTTACCATCGTAGTAAAGGAATCGTCAATTCAAATCCAGTATTTTAACTTGGATGCGAATGGCAGTAGACTAGCTACTTGTATCACCTGATGTCAACATAAGCTTCTCAAGAAAACAGAAGAAAAAAAACTATTGTTTTCTTTTAGAGCAACTGATTGGGGGTGTTCGTGCGAAACTGTCATACCAACAGGGTAGCTTTCACTCTTCCTTCACCGCATTAGCACTACTATGACCCACCCTTCGCATTGGTATTTGTTCCTATTTTACCGTTACTTAAGGGATATACAAAATTAATTAGCATTGCAAAGAGATGTCCATTTTTGACACAATGCGTTATTACTTTCAATTATTAAATTACATTTATACACTAGAGTTGAAGGGATAAGCTTTATAAACAATTTTAAAACATAACGTAGGAGTTAAGTAGAGGGAAAATGTGTGAATAAATGTGTAGTCCTTCAAAATATGTAAAAATATGCAATATATGCCAAAATATTTATTATGCACAAAAATATTAAAACCACTTAAAACTTCGGAATAACGATCTCTTTAGTATGATTCGCGGACATTTCTGCTTTTCTTATAGGTACATATATAGGAATAGAACATGTAATTAAATAAAATCCTGGCTGTAGTCATAACATTATAAAAAAATGTGTTTTTGTTGAATTTAACCATCTTTTCCCAGATTTGTGTGAAGATCCAGTAATGTTTTTTTTCAGTAATTTCGTATGAGCGAAGAAAATTTTTATAACTTCATCTGTTATTAGCACCTGAAATAATGAAGGGAAAAATCACATTTCGAAGATATCAGCACAGGTGAGCGATTAGCACTGTAAAAATTAACTTTTCATCATCCATTTTAAGAATAACCTGACTGAACAACGCACCAGCACGTGTTGAGTGGGAAAGCACTGAGAACAGCCAACACAGTTTTCTCCGAAGACCATCGAAGAGATACGAATGCTGACGATCTCCGTCAGCCGTCCCGGAAATTTCCGCTAGGGCCGTGTCGCGAGAACCCTGTCCGTCAGGACCGGCAGCCGGTTGCTTCCGTTCGGACAAGCGAGCGTTTGCCGTTTGAAAAACAAGCATACGTCTCTCGCAGAATATTTCCGGTTCGTTCCGTTCCGGTCGGTTCGTGCCAGTGAGCGTCAACCTTTATTTACGTGTCCACACCTGTGGAGCAACGTTCAGCGCGTCTGGCTGCGAAACCAGGTGGCCCGGGTTCGATTCCCGGTCGGGGCAAGTTACCTGGTTGAGGTTTTTTCCGGGGTTTTCCCTCAACCCAATATGAGCAAATGCTGGGTAACTTTCGGTGTTGGACCCCGGACTCATTTCACCGGCATTATCACCTTCATCTCATTCAGACGCTAAATAACCTTAGATGTTGATAAAGCGTCGTAAAATAACCTACTAAAATAAAAAAAAATTATTTACGTCTTGCAATACAATTTTATATGAAACCAAGAGAAGGCTATTTTAATAGTAATCAAACAGACTATTTAAAAATTAGTAATAATATCTATTTGAAAGATAATGTGTAAAATAATACCTGCATACCATTGCTCTCTTCCTAAAGTTCGGCGAAATTTTCGCTCGTGTATATTTCCATTTCTTACCGGTGGTACAGACTCAGTAACAAAATTTGGGCGACCTGAATTTTCCAAGTTCCAGTTGTAACCTGCGCATGCTCAGTAAGCATGATTGGAAATTTTGTTTCTAGGTCTGTACCAGACCAATTAATTGACCACAGGTGTGGGGTTGTTCCCATTTATTTTGATTTTACTTCCTTCGTCAAATTGGAAGAAAACTGTCTAAATTGTATATCATTTTCTTCTCTTACTTTATCAAGAAACATGACGTAAAGATCGTTTCGTGACATTTTTACAACAATGAAACATATAAATGTTGAATATTTTCTGTGCATCGTACATTATGATTGTCATTCTTCTTCTGTAATTAAATAAATGCAAAATTAAAAAATACTTTAAACTGATTTTAGTATATGACACTATTGTTTTCGCAATATTTTAAAACAGAATTTCTCATTATGGCTGCCTTTCTCTTGTAAAATACGCTAGTCATGACAACTAGTAAAATGGTATTATGCAATACAAATTACTAAGACTTATCGTTTGTCATCCATATATTGGTAAATTGTCACTTGTCATCTTTTATGCAGACCTAATAGGCCACTGGTACTGTCTGGTAGTCTGTAGCGGTCTTCCACGTCTTCGGTTAACGGTATATTAGACCAGGCATGTCAATTGATGCCCACAGGAGCAAGCGCGCGCTTTAGAGCCCAGGAGAGCCTGAGCGCTTTACAGCGGAAAGGAAAGAGACAGACGAAAGAGGTGGTATATGCCGCTTGGTCGAGCTATATTCAGGGATGGCCAGCACTGATTCAATAGATATAGGGAAGAGAACTTATTAAAACTGTATCCATGTTAATTTTTAGATTTGTCTGAGAAGTATAAGTGCATTATAAGAATGTAAATTTTAATTTTAATGCTCATTTTTCACATGTTCGATTTTTTTTATTCAAAAGAAATATTTTCTCAACTTTTCGTATAGAAAAGTGAAAATTTTAGGTATAGGCCTATTTATTTAGTAGCCTTACAGAATGTTTTCGTAAATCTAATGTACCGTATATACGTATTACTGAAGATAGTGTATTGAAAATTTTTAAAATATTCGCATGGAAATTGTTTGTAAGGAAATGAATTAACAAAGCAACTACTGTTACATCATAAGCAAAAGATACGTGCCCATGTGTTGTAAAAATGTCAGCTCTATAGCTTCAGCAGATTTCGAGAAAATAATTTAATATTCTGATGATAGGAAGTTGCTCACACATATCACCTTAAAAGCATAATGCGATAAGAGTTTTGTTATTTAATATTAGTTACACTTAAAACAGATACAGTACCTAGGTAACTTTGCTTTGTACTGTAATATTGTTTTGATTAGTTTATTGATTACCTTTGTAAGGCTAAAGATACCATCAATATAAATTCCAACTTATCATGTCATACTCAATCTCTTTCTTTGGAATATCACTTTCTTTATGAATGATGTGTTTCATCCACTTAATATAGTATAATATTATACTACTATGGAATTTAAGTGAATATTCCTTCTTAACTCTCTATTATGTTATTAAGATTTAAAACACGAGTGCAATATTAAGAAATCAGTGTTAGTACTTTTGTTTTACAGACAATATAGATAATATTAAACAGAAAGAAGCCATATAAAAATAACGACATAAAACTTCACGTTCCGTTTGAAGTTTGTGCACTACTGTTTTCTTAATGCAACAGGTTGCTTATTCATATACACAACCCTTCCTCTTTCCATACTTAGCGCTTGCTGCCCGCGCACGACGTCAAGGTCAGAAAAATGCGTTTGCTTTGACATCACTGTATTAGACAATCCCGAATCTTCTACTTTTTGGCACTCGTTCATTCTCTTTTTGAACTGTAGATACTTACTGAATACCGGGTGTTACATCTTCACCCACTAACATCTTTAGTAAATGAATTGACATTTAACTGAATGGCCGAGTAACATTAAAGCAATGCGATATAGGACGTAACTTTCATGATATCGTAATCTCTCGACCAGAGCATGGCGTATAGTGTTTCCAACTGTAATGTGACACCGGTGACCCGCTAAATTACATATGATGACCCATCATTAACCAACTCCGCAATTTTAAATGTTATTTGATTCTGTTATGCAAGAAACACTCGGCCCATAATTATAGATCGTGAATCTCTTTTACATCTCTATACATAGTAACTTCTTAGAAACCTCATTCTCATACGCCCAAAACACCGAACTGCAACGTATTTAAAGTCAATAACTTTACTCTTAACAAGCATTTCAAACATACTGTAAGTTTGATTTCGAACTTAAATAAGGAATGTATGTAACGTTATGAGTAATTTTCTTTACCAATTTATGTCTTTGACGAAGATATTACAATCCTCTGACTGGATACATTGCATGAAATATCTATATATATAATTTGAACTGGTAATGGAAATTACGGGAAAACGGCTGAACGGATTTTAATAAATTACCCCTCATTTTGAAGCTTGGAAACCAACGTTTTTTTAGAAAAATAGAACTTTCAGTGAAATATCAATTTTCCTACATCATTTTCTTATTTTCCAAAATCCATCTGTCGTCAGTTTTGAGAAATAATGGCTTTTCAGAATAAAACAAAACACAAACACACTACAATAAACAATAGGATATTACACGAAGGCCATGGCCTGCAGGATTGCTGACATATTTGGAGTTCAAATTCAATTGGTTATTAAAAACTTCAAGACTTAAATAATTTACAGGTCTGATTCTGCGGTGTGTAATTTTCTGAGTACAACTGTGTATTGTGTATTGGATATTAAACTCTACCAAATTTGACGTGGTTTGATGGCATTATTACCATTATAAATTAAATATTATTATAGTTAATGCCATTATGTGACTATTTTCCATTAATTAAACATATTAATGCTATATTGATGATATAAAAGTGAAACGTTTTGGAGTTATGTAAGTAGATGTAGGGAATATCTTAAATTAGATCTTCATTTCTATAATTTGAGTGGCGGCTGTATAGTATTGTGACAGCCGGGATACGATCTCACGACAGGCAGAAGGCGGTCAAGGTCGGCGGTGGTTCGGTGCGCCAATGAAGTTGCGCGCGCATCTGCTTCCTGGGGCATGTGCTGTGGCGTAGAGAGGAGAGGAGAGACGGCGCCTGCGGCTGAGGGGGAGAAATCCAGAGAAGTTTCAGGAAGCGTTACCATCTCGGTATCTGAAAATTGTTCGCGAGATCGTACTTTCCCGGAAACTATGGTTTAGTTATAAATACGACAGGCGAGTGAACTTGAGCAGTTGTTGTTATAGTCGGTGGACAGCAAGCCAGCCAGTCTTGTGTAGCAGTGAAGCCAGCTTCGAGACCGGAGTTCGACTTGAGCTGTGTGAGCGTCCGAAGTCCTGAGTTTGACTGCAGTGGACCGCAGTTGAGGGACCTAAGTTCGAAGTTCAGGGACTGTCTCTGAAGGTCTGGGGTTCGAGATATTGTGAACTCGAGTGACTGAGCTAAAAGAATTAGCCAAGCAAACGAACTGTGAACTGTGAACTGAGAACTTACAGTTCTGTTTTGTAAATAGTGCTTTGTGAACATTAGTTAAGATTAACAGTTCATTGTTGTTCTCAATAATCCAAGTAAATTTTCATTGTCGTCTGTGGAGTGCAATAACGAATACTGTGTTACTGTGTGGGGTGGAAATCCCATTGTTGACGGAGTGTTCACATTCAATTATAGAAAGTGTTTATTGTTGAAACAATAAAATTACATTATTGATTTGTAATAAAGTTACAGTATATATAACTACAAAATTTACATAAGATAATAATATTGTTATTAAAAATCAAATATTTTTATAGTTATTAATCAAGTGGGGTTGGTTCTTTTTCATATACTTCATGGCGGTGTGGTGTAGATATTTATATGCGTCATTCTCTTCAGTATTGGCTCGAGAGAGCGCAAAAATTACAGTTCCTAAAGAAAGACCAAAAGGTATTACTTATTGATAAAATAAAAGGCCTACAAAATTTTGTAGTCTCGCGATCTTTTCAGCAAGATCTCTTAGCAGGATAAAATGATTTTACTCTCTACATTTAAAGCTCTAATGCAATAGCTATACCAAGATGCTATGTCTATTGTTCGAAAGCATAGCAAACCTGACATTTTTTTTTTAATTTCACCTACAATCCACAATGACCTGAAATAGCTATTGCTTTACTCCCACATGAAAACCCCACTCATAGTCCTGACATTGTTACTTGCGTTTTCGCGCTGAAACTCAAAAACTGAAGGTGGATAGGTTCAAGAAAAAGTATTTGACATCAAAAAACATTCAGAGGGAGTAGGTTTTATTATTATGAAAGTAAATAACTTTCAAAATGTCTGGTCTTCTTCATTGAAAATAAATCTGAAAATTTTTTATTTGAACGTCTAATGAACTTAGTTTGCAGCATTTGCTGCACAAGCCACTAGTTTCATATGTATTTCCATATTCTACAGGCAAATTCAATGCCACTGATATATCTCAGGAGTAGAAAAATGATCTCGTCCTACGAGGCCACGCTAGGTTGTGGGTTTGAATCCGCTAGAGCTGATTACGTAGTTGGGTTCCTTCTGAGGTTTATCCCTGCGAATGAAAGGTAGGTACTCTCAAGGCGAATGCTCGGACTGATCTCTCCTATCGTCACTTCGCTGTCAATTTCACTCATGTTCTATAAGGTGAGTAAGAAGTATGGAACACAACTTGCTGCTTTCCTATTTTTCATTTTTTGAAACGTTACAAAAGTTAAGTCCTGTAAGGTGAAAAAAAAATTGAACAGGTTTTCGAAAACTATGTTCTTTTTTATTTACGAAAAGTAATGAAAACGAGTATAATTTTTAAATGGCATCTTGTACATATTTTTCCCTTTTTTGGGTTCTCTAGGAATCAAAAATAGATCTTTTACTGGTAGACAAGCGTGTTAATATTGACTATTATATTGTAACATTCGAAATTTACTTTTAACATAGACTCTCAACTGTCTGTTGTTCTCAGCAGAAGTCATACGACTGCAATCGCAACTGATCAAAAAAGCGCTTCAAACAATACCGGATCTACTTTTTGTTAACAAACGTACACACATTATATAATTTGCTTCATAAAATATTTTAATGATAACTGTATCAAACAATTAAGAATTGAATTTAATAAAAAAATTGGGGGATACCCGGGTCTGAACCTGGAATCTCTCGATATGAAACCGAATGTTGAGCTTACCGCTTGCATTTAATGTGATGAAGTTTCACTATTACAGTGGAAGGGAATACAGTAGCGGAGGAATCGGGAAAATTGTCTCTATACCAGCACGAACGAACGACTGTCTGAAAAACATAGTATACGACGCATACGTTAAAAATGATATTTTTTCGTAGATTTGCTACACTCTCCCTGCAGTCTTATTTCGCAAACATCCCTAATCGAAAAATAAGATTCCATTTTGAACACTTATATAGTAAATAATTATTTTACCATTTATAAACTATTTTGTAAAAGTTGCCTCAAATTTGTGATCCCAGTATAAGTGTACCAAACAGAAAAGCTTCAATGTATCAATTTATCACTTTGGAGAATAAAGGCGCCATTCATTACATAATCATAGTCACAAGCTAATAAAAACAAATTAATAAGAATAATTATACTTTATTCATTGAAGAGGATATACTGAATGGCCCGCAACATCCCCTGATCTCGATCTATAAGATTTTTTCTTGTGCAGCAGTTTGAAGTACAAGAGTTAAAACGAAAATTGGGGATGATATACAACAGATAAACTGAACAGTATTGTTGAAAACATTAATAAATTTCCAAGACACACTTATGTATTGTTTAGCAGTAAATGGGGACAGCTGTGAACTGATTTTAACACGTGACACAATTAGAACATTGTTTTTAATTTCTGTCTTTACATTCTATGCTTTGTACTAAAACAGTAGTTGAATTTCAATGGTACATATCCATTTTCTAAGTCATCGATTTTTTTTTATCTATAAAACAATGTAGTTCTGTATTTTCTGTGATCTGAAAAGAATAAAAAATGAAAAGATAGTACATGTACTACTAGAAAACAGACTCCTTGGCACACTCTTTATAAATGTAAATCATATTTTTATGTGTACAATATATGTTGATTTTATCTTCGATAGATTATCCACAAAACAGTATTTTTCGATTATCTCAAAACTTTAAAAAGTGGACTTAGTTCCTTTCAACAATAACCGATTCAAATGTTGATTCAGAATTAACACTATATTAATGTGAAATATTTGATAATTATAATGACTAGGATGGTCGTGCATTTATTGTCTCATATGAGATGTTTTAAGTGTCCTGGTTCAACATTTTCAGACATTTCGTGCGTAACTTCATTAGTATAATTAAATGTTAATGTTTTTGTTCATACTGTAAATTGTGATAAGTGTCTTAATATAATTTTATTTTTACTACATCTTATTTCACGTTTTGAAGATATATGTTTCAAATTTGAGAATATTATGTAAATTGTTTTATTGTGTCAAACTACATTTAAAAAACGCTTGCAAACAATTTTCTCAACATTTAGTCTTCTTAAACCACACCAGGAGTGCTATAGCAACATTTTTCTTTCTAACAAAATGTCATAGCCTATCTCCTATGTGCTAGCAAACTGCAACGACCAGTGAGCCGCCACTGATATTACCATTTAGAGAAACGTACTTGGTCTCCTCTGATACTCGTGTTGTAATCGTGTTCTCATTGCTATGGCTAATTTTCCTTTCAGTTCTTGCTGAGCTAAAAACATTAATCTCTTGAATATGCAAGAGAAAGTAGGAATGAAACCTTCAAACAATATAACTTTATAATTTAGCAATAAAACGCAATGATGCTTAACATTTTTTGTGAAATGTTTTCTGGTCCATACGTTAAGAGGTTACGAATAGTTCTCATGGCTCGAGGTCCATCGAAGGCCTCAGGTCTATCCATAGCTGATTGCTTCTCACCAAAAGAATCCGCAATTCCATCCAGACGAATTCTCTGAAATATGTAGTGCATAAAACGGTTCTTGAGCAAGTTTTATTTGAGTGTATAAAGTATGTTTTAGTCCTTCACGGTGAATTTGATCAACTGATCAGAAATAGACTTTTGGATATTCCGTGTCCTGAAACTTGACATATCCAACGTTTCAGAACTACATACAGATTCCATCATCAGGGCCGATGGGGGTAGCCTACTCTGTTGGGCTCGTTACGAATGGAATGACTATCAACTTCAGTTTACAGCATAGTTCCGAAGCGCTGAGTAAGATTCTTACTTATAATTAGTGATTCTGAACTTAGGAAGATTCAGTATTAAAAATAAAATTTGAAGACGATATGTTTTATGTAGGAAGACCTTTGCATAGCAAGTATGAGGAATTTGGTTTTATTCTTAGAAAAGTTGAAAATAAAAACTGCGCAAAATGTAAACTTTTGAACTCGTTAATTTACTTCTATGATAAGAAATTTATTATACCTCGTAGAAAATCGTATGAAAATTAGTTTTTCTACGCGATATAAATTACGTGCAATTTACGTATAATATGTATCATGTAATTTATATGGCCAACCCTGGGAACGATTAAGCCTTGGTTTTTCTGAACCGACGCATGCATCGACGCATGGCACTGGCATCAAAGTGTTAACAGATGTATTTTCTAGATTTTCCAGTTGAAATTCTTGAAAATAATAAATAACTGAAGAAACTTATAAAAATTACAGTGAAATTGTCTTTATTAAGAAACACGCCAAAATATATTGTATGATTTTATCCTGATTCGTCTTATTTAATCATAACCCTACAAATTGTTTGTGAGTGAGCACTGGGCCCAACGAGACTGCACAGGCAGCCAGTATTCCACCACCAGCACCAGCACCAGACAGATTAGTTTAAAACTAGAAATAACGGTACAGACAACAACAAAGAGAATATCAAGTAGGTCGCATTCCTTTGCTATTCATACTGTAAAAGCTAACGTGGAGGAATCACCGAACTATTTGAAAAAAAATGTAAGAATCTGTATGTGGCGGCCTTTAGATAGATTCGGACTTTTTTATTAAAAAAAATAAAAAAGTCTCATAAAATATAATTTCGCTCGTATTTCACAGAAACATATACATTTCGTATTCTATATTCATTTGGGCAATTTATCTACTATGGTCTTATTCTTAACATGCTTTTAAGCCCCGGCGGAGCTCAGTCAGTTGAGACGCTTGCATGCTGATTTGGAGTTGTGCCCGGGCGTGGGTTCGATTCCCGCTTGGGCGGATTGCCTGGTTGGGGTTTTTCCCGAGTTTCCCCAATCGTAAGGCGAATGTCAGGTAATTTATGGCGAATCCTCAGCCTCATCTCGCCAAATAACGTCTCGCTAAATAAGCGAGCGGTTGATACAGCATCGTTAAATAACCAAGTAAAGGAAACATGCTTTTAAACATAAAATTACTTATTTTAACAGCATTTCGGCACATTTAGTATTTATGGCGATTGCGACAATCTATCAACTATACCAATATTATATAAAAGACGAAATTTAAACATACGTACAGCCCTCATATTGTACAAGACATTAATTAGATCAGCAATGATGTATGCTTGGGAACATGCACTATTGTCCACGCCTGTGAAGTTTTCTCTCAACTCATTATGAGCAAATGCTGGGTAACTACCGATACTGGACCCTGGACTCATTTCACCGGCATTATCATCTTCACTTCATTCAGTCGCTAAATAACCTGAGATGTTAATACAGTGTCGTAAATTAACCCACTAAAAAAAAAAAAAACATGCACTATTACTGCTCATAAGAAAATTCAAATATTTGAAAACAGTTGCGAGAGTAATTCTAGTTGGTTTAATTCACGAGGAATTACTAATCTGAACAATTTATTGATTAATAATATTCCGTACATATGCAAAAACGTACACTAGTAATTAATTCTACATCTTGATTACATAATTTCTAACACTATATCACTTAGGAATATAATTTATGGTGATCACTTTAACGAGTTAATATTGAACTAACGTAGCTAAGTTTATAAATACCTAGTTAGCACTTCGTACCGAGAGAAGCGAGACAGAACCAGGGATTGAAAAACAACGACGCGGTGAAGAATGTGCGGAGATCAACAAAACATACGAAGCGAGCATATGGAAAGAAAACAGATAAGAGCGGCTTAAGTACAAGTGTAATAAAGTCAAGTGTCACGAGTAAAAATTAAAGTAATTCGGGAAATTAATTAATTAAGCTTAGGGGGAAGGAAGATCAGTGCCGATATGGAAAGTGAAAGTGTTTCTGTGAGCGCATGGGCTGAAATGGGGAGAATTGAAGAGAAGAAAAAAGAAGAGTTTATAACAGAAATGGCTGAAGTGAATGTTTCTGGTCCAGAGACGGTTAAATGTGTAGTAAGTAAAATAAATAATACATTGGAGGAGTATAATAGGAAGTTAAGTGATACGTTAGAGAGAATGAAAATAGGCGAGAAGTATGGTGGAGGAGGCTAGCTAGGATAGCGAAGCATAGTATGTAGAAAATAAGTGAGATCAGAAAATGGAATGTACACAAGAAACAGACATAACAACGAACATAATGGATAATGGTGTAGTAAGGTTTAGTAACAAGTATTATTAGAAACAAAGAGTGTTCGATATAAGTGAATTGGAAATCAAGTAATGCATTGAAAAAGTGTCAATTTTGAATGAAGTCAAAAAGAGGAGAGTATAACAGAATTTACAGTAGATTGGAACAAAAAACGAGAGACTACAGTAAATAGAGAATGAGTGTAGGAGAATGAAAAGGATACAGAAATGAGATAAGCTAATGTTAATACGAGGTATGAATCTAAATTGTAAGAGCGTGTACATCTGTGATGAATGTAATAGTGGCACCGGATACAAAATTGTGAGGTCCACTTTACATAGATGTAATTGATGACATCAAATATATCATATCATATCATATCATATCATATCATATCATATCATATCATATCATATCATATCATATCATATCATATCATATCATATCATATCATATCATATCATATCATATCATATCATATCATATCATATATCGTATCGTATCGTATTGTATCGTATCGTGTATCGTATCGTATATCGTATCGTGTATCGTATCGTATATGTGTATCGTGTATCGTATCGTATATGTGTATCGTGTATCGTATATCATAACATATCATATATCATACCATATCATATCATATATCATACCGTATCATATATCATATCATATCATATATGATATATCATATATATCATATTATCATATCATATATCATATCATATCATATCATATCATATCATATCATATCATATCATATCATATATCATATCATTAATATATCATAATTACCTACTTATAAACTTAGTTCAATATTAAGATGCGAAAGTGATCACCATAAATAATAATATTCCTTAGTAATAATTCACTAGTTCATAGTTTGGGTAATTAAAATTCAGCTTTAGATAAAAAGAGAAAATCTAGAAGAACGCTCCACGTTCTGGCTTCAAATGACACTGTATAAACAAGCATTTATTTTAATCTAGCTTGGAATGACACTGTATAGACATGCATTTAATTTAATCTAGCTTGGAATGACGCTGTGTAGATATGCATTTCATTTAATACGGCTTGGAATGACACTGTATAGACATGCATTTAATTTAATATAGCTTGGAATGACACTGTATAGACATACATTTGATTTAATCTAGCTTGGAATGACGCTGTGTAGACATGCATTTCATTTAATATAGCTTGGAATGACACTGTATAGACATGCATTTAATTTCATCTAGCTTGGAATGACACTGCATAGACACGCATTTAATTTAATCTAGCCGTTGTACATGACCTAAGAGGCTTAGACTGAAGCGTAGTTGAACATTAGGTTACAAATAAGATTAATATAAATGTTTTAATATACTTTCTATCTGTTTCAGGACGATGTATTCTTAATAACTAATAACTATAATTGCTTTTAAATAAACAAAGAAAGAAGCTCTTAAGGTGCTGAATGATGTTCATACTCGAACATTTAATACAGTCACGTCAAAAGCTAATTAGGTTAGTCGTCAGTACTACTCATCCTGTCCTTGGCTTTCCGTGGTTCCCTAGGGCGCTAAGACAAATGTCAGGAGTGTAAATTTTCTAAATTTGTCATTTACTCTTCAATGGGTTCTTACTTCTTCGGGTATTGGGTCTTTGCCACCGTCAATCTTGTGATCTGCTTGGCCAAACACTCTCCAGGCTCTTAAGTGTGCTCTTAAAATTGTATAGAAAGTTATGAACATTATGTTAATTCATTAATAATAATTACAGCAACACATTCAAATGGCTGACAGCTCTGTATCTGCTTTCAGTAAACCCATAAGAAAAATTATCTTCTGTTTATAGTAAAACGTATTTTTTTTACAGGGGAAATAAATAAATTGTTTGTTCACAGGACTAATAGCTTTAGCAACCGGGGTGCCTTGTTCTAATAAATGCACTGATTTTTAATTAGCAGAGAGGCATGAGATAATTATTCTTCTTGCCATTATAATTAACTCTGATTCCATCCCTATTTGATTGATTGATTGGAGATTGATTGATTTATTGATTTATTTCTGGAGGTTGATTGACTGACTTCTGACACCTACAAATATGGTCGATGAAAGCCTCTCGACTTAATCTGGCATTATGGGAAATTTAACAGCTGACATGTTGGTGCCTAAAGATGGAATTCATCAACTTCGATAACAGAATAATAGACCAGGATGAGCTGCTGCCAAGAAGTCAAAAGGAGAATAGCAATGGCAAAGGAAGCTTTTAATAGAAAAAGGAGCATCTTCTGCGGAGCTCTGGAGAAAGAACTAAGGAAGAGACTAGTGAAGTGGTTTGTGTGGAGTGTAGCATTGTATGGGGCAGAAACATGGACATTACGACGAAGTGATGAGAAGCGACTAGAAGCATTTGAAATGTGGATATGGAGAAGAATGGAGCGTCTGATATGGACAGAGTAAGAAACGAACTTGTGTTGGAAAGAGTGGATGAAGAAAAATGATTCTGAAACTGATCAGAAACAGAAAAAGGAATTGATTGGGTCACTGGCTGAGAAGAAACTGTCTACTGAAGAATGTACTAGAAGGAATGGTGAAAGGGAGAAGAATTCGTGGCAGAAGAAGATATCAGATGATAGACGACATTAAGATATATGGATCATATGCGGAGACAAAGAGGAAGGCAGAAAATAGGAAAGACTGAAGAAAGTTGGGTTTGCAGTGAAAGACCTGCCCTTGGGTAGAACACTATGAATGAATGAATGATTGAGGATTAACATTATTTTTAAGTGGATCCTTCTTATTCATAGTACATTATTATGGAAACACTAGTAATGCCCCACTTCGATTATTGTGATTTTCTACTGACTGACCTCAATGTCAACCAGTCGCAAAAATTACAACGTGTTCATAATTCTTGTGTTCGCTTCGTCTGCGATGTCCGTCGCGCAGACCACATTACCCCATCCTTCCAAACTCTAAACTGGCTACGGCTTAACGAACGTAGAAATTTTCATTCTCTTGTTCTCCTTTTCCAAATCCTTCACACTTCTACACCTACCTACCTCGCCTCCTGTTTCAGTTACCTGTCATCATATCATAATCTCTTCACACGCACAGAAAATAGCCGCATACTAGCCATACCAACACATAAGACATCATCGTATTCATCATCATACACAATCTCGCTCTCGCGCTTGTGGAATACCCTTCCCAGTGACATCAGAGACTGTCGGAATTTAGTAGCGTTCAAAAGCAAGCTTATTAAGCATTTTCTTGCTGTGTAGAGTAGGTTTAATTTGTACTTAATCACCAAAAGAATTGCTTCTCTCTTCTTAACTTTTACAATAAACTGTCTAACTTTTATTAATCAGATAATCTTTTAGTACTTTGATTTTTATTGTATTTGTAAATTTAATATTAATTGTAATTATAATTGTAATTGTATTCTTAATATTGTAGTTGTAATCCCCTGGTAGAGAGCAAGAGAAGGCCTGATGGCCTTATCTCTACCAGGTTAAATAAATAAATAAATAAAAATTATTTTTCTCATAAATTCTCCAATACACAACATAGGTAATACAAATTTACTTTCTTTACTAAAGGAGCCTTGCTAAGAATTTTCCATCATTCTCAGTAGAATCTGAGGTCATATAATAATTTCTAGATGAAACAAACTATCAAATTATGTAAATTATATTATAAACTAAAGAAAAGTCGAAATAATTACATTAATTTTACATTTACTACAGTGTTAGCGAGCCTAATCACACAAACTTACTGATAACACAAACCACAACCGAAAGAAAGAACAGAGAACAGACCGCTATCCCCACTTATCCTTGACCAATTCACTCGTTTTCACTGACCTACAAAGCGATTAGCCAGCTCATTACACTACAATGCACTCAGTTCGCTTGCATGCTGTTGAACCTACATCCCTTTAGAAAGCGTTGTAGAGGTTAGACCAGTGGTTCCCAAAGTGTGGGTCTCGACCCTCGGGAGTCGTGTAAATGGCTGAGGAAGGTCGCGAAATGATTTACAAAATAAATATAAAAAATGATTAATTAACAAACATTTATTTTATATTTAGAAATATAAACAAAATTGGGGTATAGTTCAAAAGTAATTTTGGGAACTTGTCTTCATGCATTCGTTCAATATGTTCTTTCCAGTCTTCTTTACATTGTAATAATTTATCATTGAGGTTAAAATCTTAAGTTCAGCACGTATGTCTTCAGATCTTTTATGATCTGAGAGAGTAAACCCCGCAACCGATCAAAAAATCTCATCTCTGCAGCCTCTATCTTCCTTCTGTCTGATTTATTCAAAGTCCAGTTCTCGCTGCCGTATGTGAGCATAGGGACTGACATAACTTTACAAAATTTAAGTTGTGTGGACTTCAAAGTTTATAAGTTAACTTATATCGTTTTTCTGGCAGTATGATACATTGCACCCTAGGTAATTGAAGGAGTTAACTTGTTCGATTATTTTGCCTTCTATGACTAATTTAGTTCTTAAATGGTATTTACCTATGAAGTCATAGTTTTGGTTTTGGCTGATGATATCTTTAAATTATATAATTTTATTATATTTATAAGTTTATTTGTTGCTAATTGCAAGCCGTCTTCCGAATCATTAAAAATGACCAGATCATCAGCAAACAAAATAGTATTTAAAATGCGATTATTAATAATAAAATCCTTAAAAGGTATACTTTGCCATTCACGAATGACTGCGTCAATATAAATGTTAAAAAGTGTTGGAGATGAAGGGCAACCTTGTTTCATTTCCTGATTTACATATATTTCGTTTCCATTTTTTCCAGTTTCCATACTTATGGATGTATTTACACATAAACTCTATACAACTTTAATTATATGACTTGGAAATCCTTTATTTGTCATTATAGTCCACAGCTTGTTCCGTAATACTCTATAAAATGCCTTTTCTAAATTAGACGGAGTATAAGTAGATCTTACAATAGATGGGAAGATCAATTTCTCTGAGAAGGAACGGACCAAATGGCCCAAATCTTGATGGTGATGATGATGATGATGATGATGATGATGATGATGATATAAACAAAACTGAACATAAAAATAAAATATTGTTTCAGTAGTTGTAAAGTAAATAATAATTATTGCTATAAAATAAATGTGCCTGTTTTTCAGAGAGTACCTTTCTAAATCTAAACTCTGTATTCAATATACACACACACGCACGCACTCACACACACAGTGATATTTTGAAGTTCAAGGAGATTTCTCGCTTTTCTTTTGATCGCAATCATATACGAGAAACTTGTTTTGCATAAATACGAGGTTGCAAATATTATTGAAAATGTATGAGCTTCTTTTGTAAGCTCGAGATATTCTTGAAAAACTGATCTACGCTATGCGAAAAAATAGTCTAGTTTCAACATTGTCAGTAGGTACACGTTTCAATGAGCTTTCCTTATTTTTTTGTTGGAATTTCAGTCAGTTGAACGTAACTGTCTATGAAAACGGATTCAGTATGTCGTAATTGTTTTGAGTTTCTTCCGAGAAGTGCTCAAAAGCTGTTGCTCAAACTTGTGAAAACTTAATTACATGTCAATAAAAACTAACTCGGTATTTGTCGTATAATGATAAACTTTCCATGAGTTCTCTAATACAGTCCAGAGGTTAATTAAATCTCTTTTTTCCAAGTTTCTTCATAAATCGGTTGATTGTTATTCCTGGCTATTATTGAGTTAACATTCTAGCCTTGCACATTACTATTCGAGAAGTTTAAGTGTTCTAAAATATCAGCAAAAATCAGTCTAAGAAGCCAAAGAGAACTGAAAAATAAATTTGAATATTCTGATTAGGTAAGCTTACCGATACAAAGTTCTGCTCTTAACTGAAAAACTCTATTACTCCCAGTGTTGTCAACACGATTCCTAAAACCTGCTAAGATACAGTGCAGAAACCGCTAAATTGCTATATTGCCAATGTAAAATAAGACTTTTACCGCTCTGCCTATTAAAAATACAAATTTCATAAATTTACCCTGAAAAACGCTGGATCTAGCGGGAAAACCGCTAAATTGGGAAAACTGATTACTCCACGGCAATGGTTCTAAGTGCTAGATATGATGTTTACGTAATATTTCATCCCACTGTTACACCATTAGCTACTACTATTTTGGTTGTTCTTTGGGTAGTATCCACTCGTTTAGAGTATAATTATTGTTATTTTCGATAGGGTTAAATACCGATCCAGCAAAATTCTTGCCCTAAAGTGGGTCACGCCATAAAAAAAGTTTGGGAACCACTGCGCTAGACAGTGAATCGCGTTAGAGAATTTAGGCATTTGAAATCAGAAGATATGAATTTAATTCGCTGAAAATGTGCTTTAACAACAATAAATTCAGAGTATCAGAGTACAATTTCCTGAAGGGAATGGGCAATTTCCTTCGTTTGGTTACACTTCGATTAACTTCACTGTAACTAAGGAATGGAATTAAAAAATGTCCACTGATCATTTTATGACTTCTTTACTGTATTAACATTAGAAAATTACCTGGTTGACTAGTAGGCTTCGGACAATGAAGAATACCACTTCGAAACTAGGCGGCCAGTAATTATCTAATGTTAACACAGTAAGGACATTATAAAGTTTATCGGTGATTATAAAAGTGTTAAAAGTTTATATCCAACAATGATAAAATATGCCATTTTTGCTCTAAATTATCTAAAAGAATCGGACCCATAGCCTTCGAAAATGTACATTCCGCTAATTATATCGAGGAAAAATAGTCTATTTTTATTATTTAGGTCCGCGTTACAATAATTTTTACTCCATTTGTATTGTATTTTGGTCCAGGGAAATACTCGTCTTTTAGAAAAATACTGGTCAACTTCCTATTCACAGATTTCTATTCGTAATACCATTTTTGGCCCAGAAAAATACTCATCTTTAAAGCAAAAATGGCATAAGAACTGCCACGGATTGTGCACTTTAACTTTAGCACGGTTTGACGCTTCGATTTCTTATTCACAAGAAGTTTTGCGTTATGCTGACCACAAGGTCATGGATTCCCGCTACCTATGAATGCCTAATATTGGTTTAAAATCTTCGCATTTAAGAGGAGAGATCTCAATTCTTGAGGTATTCACGGTTTTGATTAATGTAATAAAATCTCTTTGTGTTCAGTCGATGAATACACAGTTTCGATAATATATTCGTACATGCATAATTGTTCGTTGAATTAAAGGCCAGTGTTTTCTTTACGCAATCAAATGAAAATTTAAAAAAATTATCAAAGTTTCTCTGTCTTCTCGTTCGTGGCAAATAAAGATAAGATAGCTTCGTTTCCCAGTACAGTTCACATCTGTCAGATTAGATAATTCTGAAGTCAATATACCAGTAATGAAATTGTTACGCCTTAAATGGGTTTGTTCATAGTAAAAAATCAAACTGCATTGTAAATAGAAACGTGCATGAGTGCACCTAAGTAGTAAATTCATTCATTAAAATTGAAAAAGTTACGTCTTGAAAATAATCTATCGTATTGCCTGTTTCTTAAAATAAATTATCTATAGTAATGTCACAAGAGGTCTGAGACTTGCCCATAAATCCACGAGCGAAGCGAGTGGATTTGGGAAATATAAGGCCTCGAGTGACATTAGGACTATTTCGTGAATAAAATAAAAATGTAAATAATATATCCCTAAAATTCGCTCACAAAATGTTAATAATTGTATATTTATGAATACTTAACCTATTCAGATATTGTGAAGTCGAAATAGATGAATAACGATTACTGCAATAAAGAAATTGAATGTTATTCAGTAGTGCCAATTGAGAAAAGCGAAATACAGGTTTAAAAATGTTAATTACATTTAGTGCGCTTTTCTCTTGTTATTACAACAGAAACACGTTTTCATTATCTGCTGAAATCATGATTTAATTTAAACATTTTATAGTATAATTACAAATAACCTGATTAATACATTAATTAAATGAACAATCGTTATGAAGGAGTGCCATTTTCTTTAGTAACAATGGACATGGCATTAAAAGATGAAGATGTAGATGTGAAAGTAGGGTTTCGCACTTTATTTAGTACAATGGATTCATACTAATCTATTTACGCAGAAACAGTTGGGGACACTGACCAAACAAAAGAACGACCATGCGATAAATTGATAGTGATAAATCTAGCTGCAGAAATTATCGCGATGTATGACTGTGATTGGTTGGAATTCAAAATTTCATTACACTTCATTGGCCGAAAATGGAATGACGTCTTATAAACGAACTAGTCAGTGTAAGTTTTATTATAGTAAATGGATTTTATTAATTTAAAATTAAATTGTTATTCCAAAAAATTAAGATTTAGAAATTTGGAAATATGATTTTTTAAATCTTACCTACACGAAGTGCTTGAATGATTCCGTAACAGTAAACTTCATTATATACTCATTTTATTTTAAAATTATTGACTAAATTAATATAATTAAAGTAAATTACAATTTTTATAGAGCTTGATTATAATTATTTTCTAATTATATATTATAATATGTCTTTTCAACTGATAATTATTTTTCAAATATGCTTTAAGCCTAAAATAATGGCCCCATGTGGAAAATTCCCATATACAGAGTAAAATGTATTATGAATAATAAGATATTAGAAAGAATAAACAAACTATGGCTAACTGTTAAATTAAATCTAGAAGAAATACACAATTCAGTAGGCCAATCTGCATAACCGAGAACTAATTCAATCTGTTACAAAACTTGCTGTTATATGTTACATAACACTCTAGATTCTGGAATATCTGTACTCTGTTACGAAAGCAAAGCTTTGAAGATTTAAGATAAAAGATAAAGTAGACGGATAGTAAAAACGAAATTCAAATATCATGAAATAATTTAGTATTCGACCAGCTTTAGTCCACATTTGTAATTATCAATTAAATTGAAAAAAAAAAATGGTTTCCATTACAATACCTGCAGAAGCGCCGAGTTATCTTTCATAAGGTAACATGGTTTACAATATGCAATAAAATTATGCGTTGCTGTGATTTAACAGGTTCTAAAACCTGATACATACTGTACATAAAACTAAGATATACAAGAAACATATTATAGTATTTTAATATGAAATTGTATTAGCCAATTAATATCAAATTTATACAATAATTAAGCTTATGTATCAACAAGAAGTCGTCATTATTGACCTGGTTTCCGATGCTCTCGCATTAGCTGTTCCCATGACCGCTATGTTGACGTAAATAACAGGGAATGAAGGTTAGTGACAATGTGACGGACCATGACCTTCATACCAAGCTGATACATTCTCATGCAGTTAATTAAGCATTGCTAAGTGCTGGATAGAAACCAGCGTGTAATAAATACCAACAATTTACATATACAAAACATACAAACATATTCTTAAAGACAAACAAAACTACTTTCTAATTAAATTATTGTTAGTAACTCTTGACATCTATACTTAAAAGATTTCAGTACGAACCTCTTTTCCTGTGTGACGGGATCTGTGTAAATACTGCGATAAAATCCAACGATTTTTCCAGTTAAATTTCCTCTGAATTGCAGCCGAAGATTGTAGAATCCAGGATGCAGTTCTGAGCCATCATTCACTCGTATTACCCAGAATTCATTAGGCTTATATTCGAAAGCATCTCGAATGTCAATTTCTGTCTCTTCGCCGGTCCTTTTCTTTTTAGTACGGTCACTTTCCGTGTCATTTTGTACTGTTAACCTACTGAGTTTAGTCTCGTAGATGTCTAGGAACTTTGTATTCACTAAAAGAAACGATCGCGTGGCCTTGACTTGAATCTGTATGTTCACGTTGCCTTTGAAAGTGAAGTTGTTGAGGTCGGGCTGTAGGATCAGGTCGTAGTGAAGGGGATCCGTGTCTGGCGGCAGGCGATAATCCGACGCCCATGGCTCCTTGCTGGCGGACTCCATATCACTGAACGCGTGTGAGACTTGGGCCACCTCGCTGTTGATCTCCCCCGCTGAGACGAAACACGCACTGAAGTGGCTTCGTAACAGAATTATCGCCACTACGAGGCAGCAACTCAGCACTGCCAACACTAGACTCGTGCCCACCAAGAAGTAGAACAGTTTGCCTCTCCTGATGCCGGGTTGGATTCTCGTAGTAACCATGTTTATAGTAAACGCAGTGTTCTTTGAATAATTATACTCTGAAATCGATGTAATCACAAGATTAGAATAAAAAATCCTTCAAATTCAGGATCTCTACACTATTTTAACGAACTAAGAACTCAGGCGCAGTTTTTTTTTTTTTTTTAATGTTTTCTAATTCCGTGTAAGGCATGGAAATTTGTCCCTTAAGGGGTTAGGTACAGCTTACGCAGTAAAATTTTGGAAATATTAAACATTTTTTTCTTCCATTACTGTATCTTGTACAATAATGGAAAATAGTACGTGTAAAACACTGTCCTGCTATATGAAAAAAATATTTTTACGATTTAAAAAAATTATTTACATTTTTTTTTTTTTTTTTTTTTTTTCAAAATTCAGTTCACTGTGCAGTGATGAAGCGTTTCCCTCATAACTCGAAAACTATCCAACATTCTCTGATAAAATTTTTTGAATGCATTTATGCATGTCATATCTACAATATGGTGCAAGATGACTTCTCTACCTTTGATAGATTGTCTGATAAAAAATATTTGTAGTTGAAAGAGCATAATATTGTAAACCTGGGTTTCAGCAATATAATAAAAGCGAGAGAACATGAAAAGGTTACCAAGTTTATGAGTTATGAGGAGAAACGCTTCATCACTGCACAGTGAACTGCCACAATTCTGAATTTTGGAAAAAAATATATAAATAATTTTTTTATCTTAAAAATATTTTTTCTTATAGCAGAAGGACAGTGTTTTACACATACCAATTTTCATTATTGTACAATATACAGTAATGGAGGAAAAAATGTTTAATATTTCCAAAATTTTACTGCTATGAGCTGTACTAACCCCTTAAGTGCTGTCATTAGGATGATCTGCAATTATATTATTGTATCTAATGATCTAATGATTATATGTATTTTATTATCACGGAGAAGCATATGGAGATCCTTCGTCACTGCAGTCATAAGGTACGTGTTATCTCTTTGTTCATAAGCGGAATTCGAATACTAAGAATGATAACAGACTACAAAGAGAAGATCTATAGGAAGATCTATGAAGGGATAGAATTGAGACCGGAACAGAGCCTATGGTTTAAATATTGAAAAGAAGAAGAAGAAGAAGAAGAAGAAGAAGAAGAAGAAGAAGAAGATCTCTTTGGTACGAAGGAATTACAAAACCTCGAATGGTGGATTAGCAACTCCGGAGATAACTTAATAGTGACTCAGAAAATCCCATTACGACCTGTAGACCTACAGATGAATGCCAGACAGGGAATCTAGTCTCGCCCTAAACGTCCCGACGGAAAATTCGGTCCATGGTTTTCAAGCCGAGTTAAGGGCGACAGAATTTTAAGGGCATTTACATTTCTTTCGTGCCTTTCTTCACAATGGAAATAACGCTGTTGTCCTAGTCGGAGATTTACAGTGACGGTACAGAGCAAGACGGGAATATTCCTGCAGAGCAAGTATTCTTATACCGGTAGTACACTAGGGCAGCGTTGTCAGACACAGCCTAAACGGAGCGGAGCGCTCCACTATAACTCGTTGCGTGCCCCGGTGCTTCCACAGACGTAAGCAAGTTCACGCTCCGACTGGACGTCTCTAGCACCACAACCGGTTTCGGAGCTTACAACTCTGACACTACTTCACTAGGGTATATCGAGAATTTTTTTTTCGGTGAGCTGTAGTTCACAGTGGATTTGTGTATGTATGTGTGTGTGTGTGTGTGTGTGTCATTGTTATTCATAGCATCAATCAGAGCAAACTAGCTATATTTCTGAAACCCCAAAATAACTGAATAATAGGACACTCCCTACCCATCGAGAGGTAGTGAGGTATTATCTCTTCACTCGCATAGAATTAAAATGGAAAAAGCAGTAAATAACTTGCAAAGCGTGTAATAATTGCAGAAAAGGTTGAAAATAAATTAGTGTGTATATGGAAATATGCTTCGATCCTTATCGTTTCCATGGCAATATGGTAGTAAATTACCATAATAGTGAAGAATATATTGAAAGTAGCTAAGAGCACAAAATCCAGTAAATCTAAACTGGAAGAAATGAGACGTAACAGTGCAAGGTTACATGATATTGCAACATGCAAAATGCCTTGAATTTGCAAGCTGTAAGCGTGAAAGATCAAGAAAAATGCCTGAAAAAAATTCCGACCGATCACTGAGCACGTAGAGAAATGATATTGGAAATTTAACATTGTGAAAGTACGAAATGAAAAGGAGATACAGAAAACGCAATCTGGAACAAAAGCCATCATCTAATTCTACAGGTGATGTCATACAGAAGAGCAGTAGGCTAGGTCAAGAGAAAACAATTCTTCGAATACAGACTTCACCTGGAAATATCCGCTGAAATCTAAACCCAGACCTACAAAACGAAAATGCACTAAGCAGATTAGAATTCTCTGTCAATAATTTAAAAAGTTATCGATAAGATATATGTAGACAGTTTTAGAAGGTCTTGAACTGACCTCTAAAGATGACGAAAGCAAGACGTTTTAATAGTTAAAAGTAAAATTAATCGAAAAGTGGACAAAAATCGCAATGTTTTGCGTAAACAGGAACTACAGAAAACAGAATTTTCCCAGGGATTTATTTAGAAGGTTAGAAAGGCAAAACATTGTTTTTTTTTACAAAATAATAATAATAATAATAATAATAATAATAATAATAATAATAATAATAATAATAATAAGACAAGTAAGAAAGAAACCGAAATAAAAGAGCAATCTATCCTAGTCTGAGAGACAGGCAATAAACATATCGGTGACTCTTCACTCTCTGAGCCAGCTACTGCAAAAAATTACTTTTCATCAATTCGTAAAACGTTGGTAAGAAAATAATGTGTACCTTTCGCATTTAAGCGCCATGGGATGTGATAATATTAACGCTGGTTCAAGAAGAGGTGTAATATTTCACATTATTACAGTAGAACATCGATTATCCGAATACCGATCAATCGAAACATTGGTTAACCGAAAGCGTTCTACTGGCAGGTAAAATAAAATTTATTATTATTATCATTATTATTATTATTATTATTATTATTATTATTGTTATTATTATTATTGTTGTTGTTGTTGTTATTGTTAATATCATTCTCGAAAATTATGTTAGTAAACTCTGTAATAGTGTATTTGCCTCTTAATTTCATTGGGCTGCTTCTAAGACATTTCCAAGAAACAGATTGGTGAAAAACTGGTCCTTAGGGATTTTCGTGGTCAGTCATTAAATTACTGGAGATGGTGTATGTCGTGTTGTCAAATGGGCATGAATTTTGTCTAGTATCGTACCAGCACTTCTTCCTCTTCTGTATGTGGCTGTGATGGGAGAGATTCCTATTTTCGTCCTGGGCCCTAAGCTTCAAACAAGGAACGAATTACATAGCCTATATGAATATTATAAAAAAAAGAATGTGAGCACTTTTCACCTAGGCAAAAATTACACTGTTAACAGAAAACAAGACGGTGCGTAAGTGAGTGGTGTAAGTCGATAGTAGCCACCTTCTTGTGGTGAGTTTTTAATTGTTATAACCTGCTTAATATTTAAATAATTCTGTTAAACTTTTTATTATTTACCTAATATTTAAATGTTTGTATTCATCTTACCTTAATAGATACAAATTTAAGTAATATTACAGTCTCCGCACCTGTGGAGTAACGGTTAGCGCGTCTGGCCGCGAAACCAGATGGCCCGGGTTCGAATCCCGGTCGGGGCAAGTTACATGGTTGAGGTTTTTTCCCGGGGTTTTCCCTCAATGCTGGGTAACTTTCGGTGCTGGACCCCGGACTCATTTCACCGGTATTATCACCTTCATTTCATTCAGACGCTAAATAACCTAGATGTTGATACAGCGTCGTAAAATAACCCAATAAAAAATAGGCTATTACAGTCTGTAGCAAACGAAGAGTTGCGAAGTAATTCAGACCGTATTTTAGATAAAATCCAAAAACTTTAAAGCCAATGCGTCCCGGCTAAAAATCGCCCGTTTAGGATCAAATTTTATATATATACATAATGTAATACTGAACCCATAAAACAACCTTTTAGATCTCCTGTTTCGATGCACCCTATCGCACACCTCTATCGAATGAATTGCAGTATATGCCAATTGTACGCACCTGGCTGTTTATTCAGCCACTGTACACCTGGCGAGCTGCTTCTGCCAGCTGTCCTTTCCTCCAGGCTATCTTTCACGTAGGCCTAACAATATTCTCTTGTGACAGGTTTCGTCCCCCAGAGTTTTCTGTCCTTCCGATCTCTGAGTCGTTCAGAACAGAGTCCGTGGATATCCAGACTATCGCAATCATTTGCGCCGGCAAATGCCGATAAATCAGTAATTGTTATTCCAACGTACGCTATGCAGTATACAGCCATGAAGGGGCCGAATGTAATGTAAGTGCGAAAAAATGTCATGCTCTTGTGTTCCTAATTGTTTACAGAGATCTGAAAAAGGCGCACCTTTATTTTCTCTGTCACAAAGCGAAAGAAATAAGGGAAAAGAAAAGAAGGGATTATAGATTAAGAGGAACGATCCATTACCTAAGCGAGCATCACATTAATTGCGAGATTAATGAATGAATTTATTTTTGTACTACTTTTTTCAAAATTTGGGTCCCATTATATTTTTCTGAAATTAATGTAGATTTTAAGTTGTTGCAGAAATGACATTTCTACATCAAACAAATGGAAATTATGTACCAATTAGAAAAAATGTCAAATTTCACCATCTTTTCCCTTCAAAACTAAACATTTCTGAATTCAGTCTTAATTGCTATTTGCCAGAATGCCATAATATAGCCTACTTGTTAAAATTCTGAATTCATTCTTCAGAATAAGATTGATTTGAAAATACAAAGAAATGCCTTGAAAATCCTATTAAATACGGAAGCTGAAGAGTGAGCACGAGGACTGCAGTTGAAAATGTTTGAATTTATTATTTTTTTTTAAATTTATAACATTATTGTTTTATTTATTACTGTATACAGTTTAATTTATGTTGCTGTAATATCTATAATTGTGATGTGTATGAAGGAATGTATGGAACGCTAAATTGTATATTTTATGCTGTAATAATTGAGCCATTCAGAGCAGAAGTGGTGTAAGTCAAAATTGGGTAATGAGGTTTAAAGTAAAAATTCTGTAAAATACAGCGCAAAGTAGTAATTAATATGTCCTTCGTGCTTTGCACTGACTACTAATAGTTTAAATAAATTGAATATTGATTGCTACATTGCGCTGTATTTTAAAAAATCTTTACTTTAACCCTCATTACCCAATTTTGACTTACACCACTTCTGCCCTGAACGGCTCAATTATTAAATGAAGTTTTCATAGGTTAGTATGTTGACTGACAATAATGTTCTAAAATGTAAGAAGATCCTTTCGAAATTTTTGCCCTTCAAATTAAAAATATCTGAGTTTTACTTTAAATATTCCTATCCCAAGCGTGTTGAAAAGGAATAAAAATAGCGGCCGACTCGGTGATTGCTATACTCTACTACATCCACGAACCATTGCCATCTACCAATCTTTGGATATACCACCAGGACACTCGTACCATAGAATACGGACTAATAACACCAAACAAAACATAAAGAAAAGTGCCGCATTTTCTCACCGTAGATGATGAGAAGGGGCATTATGATGATTGTTCGTGGGATGAAATACCATGTTCGCTGAAGCCGGTGATTGAACCCGGTCTTGCTTGAATGAAAGCCTCACACGCTGACCATGAGCTATCAAGGCGGCATCAACAGCATATAAAAGCAACCTGTTGCTGATTGAGATGGTTTCAGACAAAATTACAAATCCCTTTTCTGAATGAAAAAATTAATGAATAAATGAAATGTCACCGAAGAGAAAGAAAAAACACTATAAAATGCGTCCTTGCAAAGGAAATTGGAGCTGAGAGGAAGTATGTATGTATGCTCCAGCCTTTTGACCACTTGTCTCACTCAGATTTTCGCAATCATTTTACAGGCAAACGTCTTAAAACTTCTGTGAAACTGTAGTGCTCTGTGATGCAGGTATCAGAAAATACTAGCCCAGGTTGTTACAATCGTCGCGTAGATTCTGAAGACTTCTACAAGATCGCTAAATCCTGTGGTAAAGAACGAACTAACATTGTTAGTTATTCAGTGTTAAGAGGGATGGGTACAACGGTACCACTGGAACCATTGTATTGATTCTTGCTTTTCCACCTCGGGGTGAACGTTGGCCTAATTTAACACCTGGCCTTAATTCTCAATCTAACAGTAAACTAGAACATGGTAGAACTCAAGTTACCTAAGATAGATACGACACTGAGTCTTTAAAACAACTCTGGGTGTCATGATGACAATAGAGAAAAACTATGCCCTAGACGAGATTCGGATTTTAATGTAATTTTCCTGCAACTTACATATGAAAGGTGCGAGGGGAAAACACGTTTAGTCCAAATTTAGCAATTTTTATATTTATATGAATCTTGCAGTTAAAGTTGAGATCTTTAAGATCCCTCAAGGGGACCGGGACCCTGTAATATGCTCAAAATTTCAATTTTTTTTATCGATTTATATTCTCTGAAAAATTCTCTTTTCAACGGTATATCATTTATGTACATTATTATTATTATTATTATTATTATTATTATTATTATTATTATTATTATGGGAATATGTTTTTAAAATGTTTATCTATGAAGAGGAATATGCAGCTGGGGTGTTCTGATAACTTTGGCAGCCATTTTCCGTAAGTCTGTATTTTTTTCCCATAAAGCATACCATTATCTCAGCTTCTAATGGTTAGATTTAGTTCAAATTTTCTATGTGTAATTAGTTGGTATTGTATCATAAATTGACAGAGGGGTTTTAAAAAATAACGTTTTAAAGCATATTTCTTGAAACTCTATAAAAAAAATTTGAGGTAAAAATTTACATATTCATAAAAAATTCATAAATTTATAAAATATTGTTATTTTTGAAAACCTAAGATAGGAGATTCCCGATCCCCTTAATCTTACAGGGGAAAAACTGGCTTGGTTCCACATTGTAAGCATATTAAGGAAATGCTTACACGGGAAGAAACGATCAGTTCTGCAAGTCTGTATAAACGGTCTCCTGAAAAATTTTCAAAATGTGACTAAACGAGTTTTTCCCCTGGACACTTCATATGTTCTAGCAGTTGCTTATACCGTAGCCAATATTTAAAGAGTTTTCGCACCCCGTAATATGTTAACACTATCGTGACGTTATTAATCGCATAGTCAATCAGAATCGAGATTCATTCCATATTGTAGGGGGAAAGGAAGTGGCTACCCTGCCCCATTTTCTCCTGGTTTAGTTGACTCATGAATGATATCTTATTGGTGTCATTTATAAGGTTCAAACCTATCTTCTTTGAGACTTAACATTGCCGACAATATTGAGGTGCTGCTCTTTTTTCTGCAAGCACTTTATTTATTTATTTATTTATTTATTTTATTGCTAGTAAGTTTGAAATAAATACAAGTTAATACAGTGAGATAAACTAACCCACTTCTGAATGAGTAAGACTCGTGCTCAGAAGGGGTTTCCAATACAAACAAAAATAAAATTAAAATTGAGAGTGAATACAGATTAAAAAGTGTTTAATATGTTTAAAACCAAACTGTAAATCCAATATTTTTTTTATTTCGTTATTAATTTGGACAGGATTCGTGGTTAAAATTATATTAGAATAAAATTTGTTAATAATCTGGGACCTTGACTCATGCTATGATAAAAAGCTGCATTGGTTTTACACTTAGATTCAGATAAGCGCAGAGAATTCATATTTTTAGTTCTATATGTATGTCTATACCTTTCAAAGTTATTCAGATTTTTGTGAAAATATTTTAATAAAATAAAATAATAAATTTGTTTAATGCCGAAAACTTCGAAATGTTTAAACAACAATTCAGCTGAGTAATCTTTTTGTTTTTTAAACAAATTTGTAATACTCTTTTCTGTAGTAAAATTAACGGATAAAGGTTGGATTTATAAGTTCAACCCCAACCTATAATACCATACATAAATATAGATTGAAATAATGCTAAATAAATTATACGCAAACAGTTAATTGACAAAACATTTCTTAGAACAACAGTAATATAACGTTTTACGTAACTTATTACAAATATAATGAATATGATTATTCCATTTTAAATGATTATCAATAATTATACTTAAGTATTTAACTTCATTAATAACTGAACAATTGCAATTTATATCGGAATAGTCAGAACTTGCATCAATAAAATATCTTCTACCTTCTGAATCTTCATATAAAGCCAGAATTTGTAGAATTTCTTCTATTCTCTTTTTTTAAGGAGAAATATAGCTGTACAATGGAGACGATTTAACGATCACAATAAATAAATGAGCGCAACATACAAACGTTATTGTGAAAACTCTTCTTTTATATAATGTTTTACACACGTCATCAATACGTAACTATTAAAGTGAATGCAGCGTTAACGAATCATGGACGAGTGGAGCACGAAAACTTTCTATTAACACTTCGTATATAACTTAAAATATGTAATTTGCAAGTAACATATTTCGAAATCAAGAAAAAAAGTTCAAGTCAACTCCCCGAAAGACGCGACTGTGAAAATACAGGGACATCATTTTATTTTTACTTCAATTTTTATTGTACCTGAGTTTTTGAATGTACTTCACTCCCACCCCTTCTACTAAGGAAGTTCCAACTTCACACATAACCAAGACCGCAGATAGTAAGCAGTACTGAGTTACTGAGTATAGTACGTTTCAGAAATATGTTCGCGTTTTCCAGTGACGAAAGAGCTTTCAATATTGAATCATATTTTCGCACAGGTACTGTCCGTTTGCCTACGTCGCATCCCGATTTCCCCACCTGCTTCTGCTCGCCCCTCTATAATAGCTGGGCTGTCTTAGCTCTTTTCTGAAAACATTAATTTCTCTTAGGAATTGGAAGTTTACGTAATATTATACAGCTGTTTAATTTAACTTAAATACAAGGGCCTCGTTAAGTAATTAACTGTCACGTGATTTCCTCCCTTTCTACAATCCTGCGGCATAACCACTTGGACGGACAGTAGATAGCATGTCTGAGTAATTTTATATTTTCGGGTCGGGCAGAAGTGAAGATTGAATTTACAGTACGTAGAGTAGGTACAGAATTATTTCAACATGAGTTACTAGTACGAAGGACGAAACTGGCAATTGGAATTAGATGCAATAGTCTATAGTGCGATAATATGCACAAAAGAACTGAAGCTTGTATCGAAATGAACGGCCACCATTTTCAAAATTGTGTTTAAATATTCATATTATGATTATTTTTCAATTTAACTTCTTTCTCTATATTGTACGCTAATGTGCTGTAGACAGTATAATATATACTGCATAATGAATACGTTCGCATGGATAACTCACTTCGTGAGTAAAAATACTTATTCTTAATACAGTACTGTACTTTGATTAAAGAAAAACCTAATGAAAATTATCAAACTCAAAATCGCGATATTTCCTAGTTCACGTAAATGGATGAACTACTTTTCTTCCTTCCTATACCTAGTAGAATGATTTGTGTTTTACGCCAGTATCATCGAACTCCAGTCTTGGAGGGGGGAGCAAGCGGTGTTTCCAGTTCTCTAAAGGTATAGACAGGTTAATATTAAAAATGTTAGTAAAAATAAAATGATATCCCTGTATAACGTGAATGTTTTACGAACCCTCTGTAGAGAGACTGCGTACTACTGTACATAAATGATACTAGTATTGATACTTCTGTTTCTGTGTCGGATATTTTAATTTACTTTCGTACTATTCATACCCTAATGACACAGTTGTAATTTTTAAAGGTTCATCCTGTACTAGTGTAAACGAAAATGCAAATAATGGTATAAATGTTATTAAAATGGCTAGATAACATAAATGTTTCCAAGCCTACTTTGCTCCCATTTACCTTAAGCGCAAGTGTGTGGTTTTCAATTTGTAAGGAAAAGACGATAGCGATGATCGTATAAAGTATATTCGGAGATGATGTGATTACCGTATTTCAGTTTCATTTAATTTATTTTACTCCATAGTTCTTATACGGGCAATGGAGCTTTAAGTTGTGGAACAAGTCTAGAGTTTTCTACCATATAGACACACGCATACATGTAGTGTAAAGATTGGTCATATTGTGATACGAGTATTATTGTGATAGTTATTTTTGAGAATTTATTGCAATTAACTGAGCGAGAGAAGTACCGGTTTTGTGCATAAACTTGTCCACGAACATTCCCTTAATAAGTTGACGCAAAAAACCGATCTTCCTCTCGGTCAGTAAAATTGCAATAAATTCTCAAAAAGAACTATCACAATATTACTCATATCACAATATTACCAACCTTTACCCTACATATTTGGTGAGATAGGCGAGGCCGAGGATTCGCCATAGATTACATGACATTTGCTTTACAGTTTGGAAAAACCTCGGAAAAAACAATCAGGTAATCAGTTCAAGCGGGAATCGAACCCAATCCCGAGCGCAGCTCTGGAACAGCAGGCAAACTCCTCTGCCAACAGAGCTATGCCTATGGCTCTACAAAAATATAGAATGCATAGCAAGCAGATTAATTTAGTTTACAAGCATAAACAATTCATCAGTTGAGTAGAAGGTATAAGTATGCAGAAATTTGGTTGTTCTGTTCCGAACCTTCTCTTGGCACTTCAAAGCTTTAAGACAATTAGGTCGTGCATTGAAGACCGTAATATAATATTAATGGTAATGATATTAAGATGGTTCTGGAGCGAAGGTCCCAATGTCATAATATGGTCATTGTTGGGGACCTACTCCGAGTAACTTCCATAAGATCTGAACTGGCGAAATAGGAACAAAATTTTACTTTTAGAATGACATTTTGAATGTTCGACATTTCATATGAACTGTAAACGAGTCAATTGGTACAACGCTTGGTTATATTCCTCAGAGAATTCCATTTCAAGTACCAATGTTGGCAACACTGACTCCAGAGCAGGTGGTCAACCGGTCAGTTACATAGCTCGATTCGTGAAACGTTGTTCTGTTCCCCGTTCTAAAATATACCAAAGATTTCACTCCTATTTATAGAGAATTGTACCTAGAGTATGACAAAGATGCTCTTTACCACCTACCTCGTTCAACACCTACTTGAAGGGTTTAGTGAAGAACTGTTTTCATAAAATGGGATAGGTCAGGGGTTCCCAACCGATGTGTCGTGCAGTCCTATGGAGTGTGTCGCGAAATTTTGGAATTGGAAAAATAAATTTTATGCCAACCAGAAAGTCTCTTTACAACGCATTTTTTATTTACAACGAAGTCTTTGATATGGTACATTTTATTTTGAAACAGACTTGACCAATGAAACATGAACACTTCCAACAATGCTTAGTAATTCGTTACTCTTCGCACTTAAGCTTAATAATAAATAGAATTTAGAATCGTCAGAATATATTGGTCAATTTCAATATGAGAAGATTATAGTGCGACTATTTTATGAAATGTGCTTTATTTAGATTTTATCATGGACAAATTTATAATTCGAAAAAGGCAATCTGAATCAAGCTCTGGGTTAGAATTAGCTAACAGCAGTGCTAATTCAATGTGGGCGGAAGTTCCCTTCAGAGTTCACAAAAACGTATTGCGTTTCGTAAATATAGTGATGAATACTTGCAATATGGTTTTACGTGCCATGGGGATGAATATAAATAAAATCCCGAGTGTCTTATATGCGGAATTGTCTTGTCAAATCAGTCGATGGTGCCGAATAAACTAAAAATACATTTAGAACTGCCGTTCTCAACGTCACACTTGCATGACTCTACATTTTCTATCATGGAAATAGTGAAATATAAACAAAGGAACAGACTGCTGCATCTTGAAGATGATTTACGTGTCCTGTGAACCATAAGCACGTATAGAGAAATTCTGTGCAACCCACCAAGCGCAGACTTCATATTAATTTAAATAAGTAAGTTTTTAAAAACGACAATAAAAATAAATATTTTATTGGACATTCAGCATAGATAGGTTGGGATTTTTTACACATATTATACGTTTGTTTTTTTTCTAATTCCACTCAAGTTACTGCTTGTTTTTTTTTTTTCGATTGCGTGTTAACGTCGACCTACCTACAACAGTGGATGTCCGACATTACATAGAATTTATCAGTGCTTATTCTGGCGGAACGCGCTGGAACGGTGTTCCGGCAGCTTTTTCTTGCATTTTTCATCATACAAACGAAATATGTGTGAATAACTATGTTTAATTTAATTTTTCTTTGAATTATGCTTAAACCTTGAAAGCCTTAGATGGACTAATAGGAGAATAAAAACGACAAAGTTCTCGCGCAGTGAACAGTAATCATCTTCCCGTCCCCTATAAAATATTCTACACAGAGTTCCACCACCTTTTCCTCCAGAAGAAAATCACTGGTTGTTATTATTATATTGTTATTAAGAAAAATCAAATAAGTGTGTCGCGATATCATGGGCGTTCAGTAAAGTGTGTCATCAGTCAAAAAAGGTTGGAAACCACTGGGATAGGTGATAGTAGGAGGAAGAAGAATAAAGTGCATAAGATTTGCCGATGATATGACGTTGTTAGCAGAAGAAGAGACTATATTTAGGGATATGCTAGTGGAGCTAAATGACAGCTATGAGCAGTATGGGATGAAAATAAATGCAAAAAAAGACGAAGACCGTGATTGTCGGAAGGAAAATAAACAAGGTTGTTGTTTAGTCAACTGTCCGAAGACAGGTCTGAACTTCGCAAGTGATATCAAGAAGGCAGCAACTAGGCCAGTGGATAATGGGTTAGGGTGGCCAGTTCCTTAAGGTAACGTGCGAATATTAAATGAAGCACTACAGCAAGTGTACGTCTTCAGATACTTGGGATGTACTATAAGCAGTAGGCCTAACATGAGCTACTGCCAGGAAGTCAAAAGGAGGATAGCAATGGCAAAGGAAGTTTTTAATAGAAAAGGAGCATCATCTGCGGACCTCTGGAAAAAGAACTAAGGAAGAGACTGGTGAAGTGCTTTGTGTAGAAAGTGGCATTATATGGAGCAGAAACACGGACATTACGACGAAGTGAAGTATTTGAAATGTGGATATGGAGAAGGATGAAGCGTGTGAAATCGACAGACAGAAAAAGAAATGAAGCTGTATTGGAAAGAGTGGGTGAAGAAAGAATGATGCTGAAACTGATCAAGAAGACAAAAAGGACTTGGTTGAGTCACTGACTGAGAAGAAATTACGTACTGAAGGATGCACTTGAAGGAATGGTGAACGGGAAAAGAGTTCGTGGTAGAAGAAGATATCAGATGATAGGTGACATTAAGATATATGGGTCATATACGGAAACTAAGAAGGCAGAAAATAAGAATGATTGGAAAAAGCTAGGTTTGCAGTGAAAGACCTGAGATTTGGCTGAAACACGTGTGTGTTTTTTATGTATGTATGTTATGTATGTGGACAAAGATGGATTCTCACATTTAAGTACCTAAGAATACAATACTACCTGCACAAAATGTAACGTAAAACTCGTAACAATGATAAAAACCTAGCCTATGACCTAGTAGCCTATGAGTAGTTAACGTTCAGAGGAATCATTTAGGGAAGCAGAAGGGGGTGAAATTTTCCCCTCCCCTGATTTTAAGATTTAAATAATTAATAATTAAGTAATACTACTAAAGAAAAAATGTGAGAACTGTACTTCTATCTTGAAAATGTTTCGCTTACGTAAACGCTTAAGAAATAAAAGACGAGCTAGTTAATGACTTTGCTTAAATGAAACCAAGGCGTTGTATTTTACTACAGAGTGTCGCAGAATGTTTACCCTGATTACAAATATATATATTAGTCCTTTATTTTTTTATGTTGTGGTTATTTGCTATTAGGAAGTTGACTAACTCTGGAATTTCTATTTGAATCATTTTAGATCTGAATCCGCCACTAAGAGTGTCACAATAGCAACTGTCAATGCTAATATGTACCTTGATATGCTCATAAATTATACCATACCCCAATCTAGTCATTAATTGTTCAACAGGACGCAGCACCACCACATTGGCCATTGGATGTGCGAGAGAAACTGGATCAAGATTTTCCGAACCTATGGATCGGGAGGGATGGTCCTATCAAATGACCTCCGCGATCACAAAACATAACCACATTATATTTCTTCTTGTGAGGTTATGTAAAGAACTTGGTGAATGCCATCCCTGTACCAGATTTTCAGACACTGCGTCAACGCAATTGAACGAGTAACACGTGAAAGCTGACAAATGTGTGGATTGAGTTAGGATACAGTTTGATATTTTGGGTGTGACTGTCGGTGCCCACATTGAGTGCTTGAAATGAAATGATCAGACAGTGACTAAAAACTTTGAGTTAGTGTTTCTTTGTATCAAATATAACCAGGGTAAACATTCTGGGGCATTCTGTATATTAGTGGTTGCTACTAGGGTGCGAATTAAGATTTCTGATGAGGAGGGGGGGGGGGAATAGAATCTTAAATAGAGAATGTCATACATAAAATTATTATTATCCTCATTCGATACGGCTCAACACATGGTCACACTGAGTTGTTTGTCTTGCATCTTGATCATAATAATTATATCCCTGAACAGGCTTAAGATAAGATGCGTAATTCCTAAGTTGTTGATTGTTGCCAGCTTGCTGGTAATGATAATACAGAAATATTATTTTCTTTGCTTACTTTGTACTTATAAAATACTTATACTCGTATTAAAACAATATTATATTTTGTGAGGGGGGAATATAAGTTATCCCTGACAGGGATGTTAATATGAATTTACGAGAGGAGGATAACTTTCCACCGGGGGGGATCCCCTCCATCCTCCCTCGTTACTTCGCACCCTGTTTGTTACCTATTGTAAATAAAAGTACAATTTCTTTTATTAATTGAAATTAAAATTTCTTTATCAGTAAAATTGCATTCAATTGTTCACACCTACATCATATATTAACAGCAAGTGTTAAGCATTCTACAAAAGAGATTCGGTTTTGCGTGAGATGCTGTTCCTATTACGTATAGTTATTGCATACTCATTGAAGTATTGGAAGTCGAGCTTTTGTAGCACCAAATGTAAAAATTGAAAAGGTCGTATTCCACACATTCTACATGACAGTGTGTTGCTTTTTGTCTTATTTGCATTCGTTATCACTTAATACAGGACATTAAATTAAGACTGCGTAACATTATGTGAAGAAAGTTTTCGCAACTTTGAACGACCTCCATACCAAGGTCTTCAGCTTACTGTCATTGATGATGATAATAATAATAATAATAATAATAATAATGATAATATTAATAATAATATAGTCGCCTTGCTAGCTCAGTTGATAGAGCTCGGAATTACGATGACTGCGTACCCGGGTTCACATTCAAGTGTTGGAGATCTATTTGTGATGGACAAAGCCAAGGTTCCTGAAAGTATTTCTTGAGGTTTTTCCGTTTTCCACCATCATTCCACTGTCAGTACAATATTCATCATCATCATCATCATCATCATCATCATCATCATCATCATCATATCATCATCATCATCATAATCACCATCTCTGATTGAGGTTCTGGCTGCTATGTACATCTATTATTATTTATCTGGCAGTATACATCTCACTTGACGATAGCCTATGTGTTACAGGAAGAACGATTGGTATTTAGTAGGCCTATTTTATTGCTACATAAATACAAAATAAATATATATTATTTACGTAGCGCAAACCCGTTTGAACAAGCTCTTGTTTAGGGAGTTTTCTATAAATAACTAGCTATTGAACATAACATAGTTTCAATAAAATTACAAAACCAATACAATTATTATAAAACAGGGATAATTACGAAGATGAAAGTAGAGAATCAAGTTAAGAACAGGATATAAGTTGGGACGAATAAATAATATACCGGTATTAAAATTAAGAAAAAGAAAAAGGAAAAAGGGACATGAATACTAAATAATTTGCTTAATTTTTTCTTAAATTTATTAAACTCAAAACAGCCTAGGTCAGGATTTATTATCAAAATAGAGTTGTATAATCTTGGCTATGATTTATTCCAGTGGTTATGTAATATTTAGGTTCAGCTAAAGGACGTGTCAAATTTTTTCTGGTAGGATAAACATTTTTTCTTCTTTATATTTCAGACGATTGTTATGATAACATTTTAATAATGCATATTCATATATTTGTACAATTTGGGAAATATTAAAATTGGAATAAATCAAATTTATTGGACAATCAATTGACTTGTTTAAGCAAATTTTATCCCCTTTTGAAGCAATGTGAGCGGAGAAAGTGTAAATTTTGTTTCTTCTCCCTATCTGATTTCACCATACTGGATGACAAATTGAACCAAATTATTTCATTTTTATTTTCATTTCATTTCATTTCATTTATTATATTCCATAGATCTTACATTAGCAATGAAGCTTTAAGATGTGGAAAATCAAAATTTTACAATATTACAATTACAATTTTTACAAATGTTTACAATTTGTTACAATATTTTACAATTTTTACAGTTTTACAATTTTGTAATTTTCTACCATTTTTTGCAATATTTTTGCGAGATGTAGTGAGATGAGGTGAGGCCCGAGGATCCGCCAAAAGATTACCTGGCATTTGCCTTATGGTTGGGGAAAACCTCTGAATAAACTAATCGCAGATTATTTGTAGTGATGTAAGAGCGAAGAATTACAAATTTATAAGTAATTTTACGGAGTCTATTACATAAAGAAGAAATATGTTTATCCCACCTTAAATGCTTGTTTGTATGCATCCAAAGTCTGATTAGTATAATATGTACTGGTCAGCGATGGATGCAATGGAGGGGTGAAAGAAACTGGCCGCCCTAGCCCATTGTCGCCTGGCTTAGTTGTCTCATGAGTGACATCTTATTATTGTCACTTATGAAGTTCAAATATGTTTTCAGACATTTGGCTAAACATTACAATAGCATTAACCAAAACGGTGTCAGCGTGATGTAGTACTGTGACTAGCTCACAGATAGCATCGATCTGATGACGCGTAATACGCTTTCGGGTGTAAGGTGAAAGGGCGCTCTTGTGGGACATCACCGGGAATTTAAGGCTACATAGTTTAATCTATAAAGAGCACATAGCTGAATCACGAAATCTACAAAGAATGCGGCCGTTCGGACTTTAACAGACATTTTTAAGTAAAGGAGTGGTGAGGCACAATAAGCTCATTCGAGGCTGCTTTGTTAGTCTTTAGGCCACAAAAAATAATATGCCAACTTTTGTTGGTACGAATCAATAATTCATTGCTATGATGGTTCAGTCTTAGAGTAGTCAATTATTCTCTGATAGATTTTTATCAAAATAAACCTGGGTTCGATCCCGTACACAATCTGAGAAAGTTTTGGTAGCATAAATTATTGCAAACAAGTACTTCCGTTTTCAACACCACCACCACTATCATCTTCATCATCATATCATCATCACATGATCATCTCATTGTCTCTCAATAATCTCTATATTTTTATATTTATGTTATTGGCCTTAATTCTACCAGACGAATCAATGGACTAAATGAATGGATGAAATGAATGAATGAATGATTGAATGAATGAATTAATACGAAACTAATTAATATACTTTTAGATAAACTTGCGTGAAAGAAGCATAAACTGAGCACGGAAGACAATGAATATCTCTTCCGAGCATGACCTAAACTAAAATAAGTGTCGGTGTTCCACATTAATTAATTCTTGTACGACGCCCTTCACTTGCTCGGTTGATCGCTTCCTAAATCCTTTACAATTTCGACATTCGCTTATTTCTGCTTTACTTCTTTCATTTTTTAATTGGTTATTTAACGACGCTGTATCAACTAGCGTCGATGGAATTGGTGATAGCGAGATGGTATTTGGCGAGATGAGGCCGACGTCTCGCCATATATCACCTGGCATTCGCCTTACAGTTGGGAAAAACCTCGGAAAAACCCAATCAGGTAATCAGCCCAAGCGGGGATCGAACCCACGCTCGAGTGCAACTCCGGATCGGCAGGCAAACGCCTTAGCCGACTGAGCTACGTCGGTAATTCTCTTACATTTTATACTATTGTATATTCTAAACTAGAGATCTCTCGCTGTGTAGTTATCCTTCGGATTATTTCGAATGGTTATCAGAACTTATTGCATTGTACTTCAATTCGTACTTATGATGTGTATACAAAAGACTGTGGCGCAGAAAATCATTCATATTTTTAAAGAAACTGAAAAAAATGACGTTTTCAAAATTTTTCTTTGCGCTCTTCGTCTATCAATCTGTCCTTCTGCCCGTTGGTTTGTGTAAAAAGAACTACTATACAGGTTGTCTGATTAAAGACGTTCATTTTTATTTAGACAGCCCAAATATCAGTCCAAACATGTGAGAGATATTTTTTGACATCGTCACGTGAATGTTATGAATTTTAGTTTTCGTGTGATAATTTTATGTTAAACATGTGATGTAAATCTCTTATCTTAATTATTTATTTTCTTTCGGCTTTCATATTTTTCATTGGATAGTGTTTTATCGAGTCACTCGCTCTTCTCATATTATTTTTTAATTCTTAAGTTGTCTCCAATCCTTCAGATTAATTTTAGTTTCATTCGGAATAAATAACGAAGATAATAACAAGATACCTGTAAATAACAGACAGCGTAGAGTTTTAACATAATTTATTAATTTATTTAAATATATTTTGAGTATGTCACTTCTAGCGACACTAAAATGAGAGCGTCAGAACGTGGGTAGATAATAAAAACGTTGGATTCAGACTACGACATATCAAATGGTCTACGACATACGAGATCAATGATAACCCGCATGGAGTTGCGTCATGTCGACGTATACCGTTTGCTGAATTATCTTATATGAGGGGGTCAGAGGCAAAGGGGTACATGAGTTAAGTGCATCCAGGGCAAGCTAAAACATTTAAATTTCAGTGGCAAAGGGATACATCTTTTAACCACATCACACACTAAAATTGAAATAAAATTTTTTATTAAATTTACGAAATCTTAAGTACTTTCAACCATATTTTCTCACAAATAACTTAAGTGCACTTACACTCCTTTGCTTCTGACCCCCTCTTATTCAATTCTTCTGTTGCTATCATTCAATATTGCTATCACGAGTTTCAGATATTCGAACCGTGATTGATTACCGAAGACAGAATTCAAGTTTTTATGGCTACTGCTGTGGAATATATTCTGCTTCATAAGATGTTTCATCTATTACATATTTCCGTTTTAAAGTATACTAATATTAATTAGTACCTTCTAGAATCACGTGCTATCGGAGTTCGACATTAAAGGGTACGAAAAGAAGAACCGAGGACTGAACACGCAGGCAGTCAGAATATTCATAGAACCCATTATTCTAGCTGAGAGCCATTAACTACTCGAGAGATATGCGTATTAGTAATTAATGTTTCTTTACTGAAATGCATCATATGAATGAATATATTAACCAGTCAACCCGTTTATATCTACTGTATTTATTATTTCAGCTCTTTTCAATCATTATTAAAACTAAAATACAACCGCTGGAACTTAGAGAATTTCAACGATGAAAAGTGTCTACCCTTAGTCGTTTTGTGCGTGATATCTAAACAATTTATGAATAGCTTGAGTCAGACATCCTGTAGGATCGAGAGATTTGTAGTTCAGAATGTACAGTTTATAACACGGAAGAAGTAATATAATATTAAGCGATACATGATATTGTACATGATTTAAGAAAGAACTCTGTCAGTCAGCGAGCCATTCCCTCATTCGTTCGTTCATTCAGATGATCCTGTGAGATTTGTTGTAATCAAACCGGCATTGAGGCAACCCATATATGTTTGGGGAGAAACAGACGTATGTTGTATGACGTAGGAAAATTGTAAAATCTTTGTACAGACCCTAAGCAACATACAGTTTCATGCGTACTAAAAGATAATTTATTCAAATGTGTTCAGCCATAATACATGCACGTCCGATTTAATAATGAAAATCAACTGCACTGGTCAGTTTTGCACTCCCATAACGAGTTTCTGTCATTGTCGGTAAACAGAGTGTTTCACGAGGAAATGTAAAAAATTTGGGATGTGAATTCTGAAGTAATTCTGAATCAGAAAGTTCATATGAATATAGGTCCTTTTTCGAACTGTTACGGAGATACGGCTCTTTGATTTCACAAAAACTTCTGGGATTCCTTTGTACTAACTCCCATTTAGAGATAGAT